>NW_027529463.1:184461-246392 GCF_008692635.1 Crocuta crocuta | reverse complement strand
ATATATATTATATATAATATATATATATTTGACAAATATTATTTGTCTTGATTACTAAGTTTTGGGGGGCACCTCTTTAAATTTTGCATCCCAACAAAGTACCTCACTTTGTTTAACCTAGTCCTAAACTCAGAGAGAATCTAAAAATGTTTCGCTTGCCGTTTTTTAGAATCAATTATCTGAAACATTAAAAAAAGAAGAAGAAGAAGTAAGTTAGGCAGAAAAAAAATCTCAACTTCAGCATGAAACAATGTAAGATCAAAGGCTATAGTTATCAGAAACTGGACTACACACTATTCACATCAAGTCAGTTTTAGATCTGAGAGTCTATTAGCACTCAAGTACATGAAGAAGGCTCTAAAAACAATCAAAGCACCCTATTTTTAGCAAGTGCTTGACGTAAAAAAATGTTTCCTCTTTCATATATGAATGATTAAACTAGGGTGGAAACTATTAAGAATCCAGTGCAAAAGAACAGTAGCATTATTATTTCAAAAGAGAATCAATCTCTTGAAAGTAACTGAACACAAGAAATATATGAGGATTTTAAAAAATATCTGCTTCATGTCTTCAAAAAATCAGATATAAATGCCTAGATGAAATAATATTAAAATATCATAAAGAGAAATAGCTTAGATGAAGGCAATTAGCTAAAATGAAAGAGGAAGTTAAGAAAATAATTTTAAGCACACAAAAATGAAGAGATTAATTTAAAACTACTGTAAAAAAGAACTTAAAGAGCAGAAATAATTCAGAAAATTAACTTTTTAATATGTAATACAAAGATCAACTTTAAAAGCTCTTCCAGATTTCAGAGGAAGAAAAATAAATGAGCACAGATATACCAATAACAAGAAAATATAATAGATATGGATAAAAGAGAAATGTTCCTTTCAACTATAGAGATTCAAGTTGAAAATATAATCCCAATAAATTCAGCAAAACCAATAAGCAAAATTATTGTAAAAACAACTTACTATAGTTAAGGAACATAAAAAACTAGACATGCAGCTCAAAATCATAATATACACAATAGATGAAAATTGAAACATAACTATATCTTGGTTAAATTTTTAAATTTCAAGAAAAATGTGTGTGTATATATATAATTTATATAAATGGAACAAAAATCACACTGGCTTAATCACAAATGTGCAAGAGTGATTTAAAGAAAGATATAAACTTTTAAATGTGAGATGAAAAAGATGTAAACAAAAGAAAAGGCAATATTTCTAAAATGAAATATAAATATTATAGTACTATTTCCCTTAAGTTAATATATAAATGTAATAAAATTACAAACTAAATCTCTAATGGAATGTTCTGAAATTGATCACATAATTTGAAATTCCATAAGAATAAATACATAAGCATGACTATGAAATTTATTTATTTATTTTTAATGTTTATTTATTTTTGAAAGACAGAGAGAGAGATGGAGCATGAGTTGGGGAGGGGCAGAGAGAGGGGGAGACAGAATCCTGAGCAGGCTCCAAGCTCCGAGCTGTCAGCACAGAGCCCAATGCGGGGCTCAAACTAATGAATTGTGAGATCGTGACCTGAGGCTGAAGTTGGGCACTTAACCTATTGAGCCACCCAGATGCCCCATGGCTATAAAATTAGTTAAGAGCAAAATAATAAAGACACTCTTGACAGACATTAAATATATTTTTAAAATGTAATGATATTTTGCACAGGAATAATCATTCAGACCAATGATAAAACCAGAGATAATGAGAAACAAATATAATGGTATATGCTAAAGTTTTATAGAATGTTTATAAAGAAATCATAAAGTTAATTAAGTAACACAGTATGTGTTAAGTATCACCTAAAAAGTTAATTTAAATAAAAATATCAAGTTGCATCACATCTTACAAAATATCCCAAAATTAATTAATTAAAGAAATTAAGAGAAGAACTAGAAGGACATTAAATAACTAGATTTAAAAGAGGATCAGATTTAAAAGGGGGCTCAGTTGGTTGAGCTCCAAACTCTTGATTTCGGCTCCAGTGATCATCTCATGGTTCCTGAAACTGATCCTTGCGTTGGGCTCTGCACTGACAGCTGGCTTCTCGCTCTCCTTCTCTCTGCCCCTCCCCCACTCACACTCTCTCCCTTTCTATCTGAAAATAAATAAACTTTAGAAAAGGAAAAACAGTATCACAAAGTTCTAAAGCAATCAGGAATGAAAAAAGAAAAATAANAAGGAAATATTTGCCAAAAAAAAAAAAAAATAGAAAGCATAAATAAAAAAGGTAAAAGCGAGATAAAGTACAAGAGTTACAGTAAATGTAAATGGATTAAAAGCATAAGCTCTTATAGTTTGGGATATGAATAAGGTAGGGTAAGGTAACTTCTATAGTAAGGGAAGATCTGATTTTCCCTTCAAAAGCCAGGTGAGGGGTGCCTGGGTGGCTTAGTCGGTTAAGCGTCCGGCTTTCATTTAGGTCATGATCTTGCAGTTCGTGGGTTCGAGCCCCGCGTCGGGCTCTGTGCTGACTGCCAGCTCAGAGCCTGGAGCCTATTTCAGAGTCTGTATCTCCCTCTCTCTCTGACCCTCCCCTGCTCATGCTGTCTCTCTCTCTCTCTCCTAGAAATAAAAAAAAAAAATTAAAAAAAAAAAAGCCAGGTGAAACGAAGAGAAAAAAAGTAATTTAAAGTTTACACATAAAAAACATGACCCACAATTCTGCTTTCACACACAGAATGTCAGTTGTGCAGGGAAAAGAAAGAAAAACTGAGAACATGTAGAAATTTTCTCCCATGAAATTATAGAATCTTTTTGTAAAGAACTAGATAGGCTAAAAGAGGCATTGTGCCCCCGGGGCAAAACCCTACCCATTATATAATTGAGGAACACCCAGTTCTATGTGTATTTCTCATGTTTCACTTTGGAAAACGGAACTTTGAGGTGCCTGAGTGGCTGAGTCAGTTGAACACTCTTGATTTTGGCTCAGGTCATGAATTCACAGTTTAGTTATTGAGATCAAACTCCAAATTGGGCTCTGCACTGAACAGTGTAGAGTCCCCTTAGGATTCTCTCCCCATCTCTCTCTGCCCCTCCCTCTCTCTCTCTGTCAAAATAAATAAAACTTAAAAAGAAAAAAAGACCTAAAGCCTTAATACCTGTAGCCCTCAGGCAGTAATAACTAAAACCAAGTGAATTATCTTATATATAAGCATGTTTCGAAAAAAAAATTAGGTAATATTTAAATTTGTAACTTTAAACATTGGGATTAAAAATAAAGTATTTAAATATTGTATATTTTTTGTGTTGCATTATTCCTTTAGAAATAGGAAAGCTGAAATTTTTTTTCTCTGCCTCAAACTGTCAATAATAAGGTTTTGGGGGGAATACATATGTAATAGAGAACTGGGGCTTGAATCCTTACCTAAGAGCAATATTTCATGTCATTTGTAGTCAAAAACATGAATAGAATTTTTACAATATCTTACAGTAACTAGTTCTCAAATATTTGTATAATTTTGATATTGTGATGTCATATTTGGTTTAGACTACCATATTGCACTGCAGTTCAATACCTTCTTAAGTCTTTTTTTTTTAATGTTTTACTTATTTCTAGGAGAGAGAGAGAGAGAGAGACAGCGTGAGCAGGGGAGGGTCAGAGAGAGAGGAAGTCACAGACTGAAACAGGCTCCAGGCTCTGAGCTGGCAGTCAGCACAGAGCCCGACGCGGGGCTCGAACCCATGAACCGCGAGATCATGACCTAAGCGAAAGTCGGACGCTTAACCGACTAAGCCACCCAGGTGCCCCTTCTATTCTTAAGTCTTAATTGACACCATGAGTCATAAGTGAGAAAAGGAAACTCAACAATGATAATTCCATTTGGAATTTAGTATTCACAAATAGCCCAATTTTGGAAGAGGAATTCAGGAAGTCATATTCTTTAAAGAAAATAAATGTCAATACAGAAAAGGGCACCAAATGAGCTTCCCAAATATATGTTTGCTGGGGATGAACAAATAAATTTATATCTGTAGTTAAACGCATGTGCATACACTTGCAGATAAATCACATTTGGAAGAATATTTGATCATGTGTGTTAATGTCAACTAAAAAGATTAGTTACATAATTTAACATTTGCTGGTGACCTAAGGTGAAGATTTTGCTCTAGGCGACAGAAATATGTTGATTCTTTCAATAGTTAAAATATTTCTATCCTCCATATTGTTGCCAAGCCAAATAACTTCCAGACTATATTGTACATTCAGTCAATTAAGCAAAATGTTGAGTTGACTAAACTTTAAGGTCTAAAAATATATCCAATTTACTTGGTTCATTTAATCATCCAACAAACAGTTACTGAGAACGTTTTATATTCTAGACACTTTTCTAACCTCTGAGAATAAAAAACAAAACAAAACAAAACAAAAATAAAACAAAATTTAAAAACAATATACACTGTCTTCATGGAGTTTACTTTCTAAGTATATATGTGGGTATGTATTGGGAGGGGTGGGGGACAGAAAACAAAATATATAGGTAATGAGAATATATGGCTATGGAATAAAAGAAAGAAGAAAAACAATATGATGTGTGTGTTGGCAGGTGGCAGAGGGTGGAAAGTGCTATGTTAAATATACTAACCCAGGAAGACATCACAGAAAAGGCAGCACTTTGGAAAATAGCCAAATGAGGTATAGGAAGCAGCCTGTTGGGAGAATTTCTGGGAGAATTTCACAGGCAGAGGGAAGAAGAGGTGCAAAGGCCCTGGAGGCAGATGTACACTTGACCCCTAAAATGCCTGAAGTGGCTTAAACAAGGAAGAAAGCATTAGGAGATAAGGTCTAAGAGGTTAGTGTCTGTGGGAACAGCACCAATTGTGAAATTGAAAGGCCATGGTGAGGTCCTTAGAAATGAAAAGACTTTTACATTTTAAGAAAATGGTTTAAGTGTATTATATGTTATGCTCTTAACTTTTTTTTTGACAAAACTACTTGTGGTTAATAACGGCATCTAAAGACATAGCTCTATGTGTCTGCAAAATGTCACTGCTTTGTTTTTAAGTTTATTTAAAAATCTAACATAAATCACTTAAGCATCATCTATAAATACTCTTACTAATTTTGACCAATTTACATTAAACTTATCTTAATCTTAAGAATTAAGTAATTCTGTGACTGTCAAGACCTCATTTCCAAATGTTACTCAGTGGTATATACATTTTTATTGATGATGAATAAATATATCTAAATAGTTGGCATTATTTATGGTTGTGCTATCATCAACTACAAGAAACAATGCCATTATGACTTAACTTTTTTTTTCTTCCAATGTAGACTGCAAATTCTTAGCTATATGTCCAATTTTACTTACATTTTCAATGCCTGCTTCTTTCAGGAAATATAATTTTTAGTGCCTCCAGTAGAAACTTGTTTATAAAATTACCATCTGTAATAAAAAATGCCATCTGGGCATTTTTTTAACCTAATTCATAATAGTAACATATCATAGCAGAATCATGTACTTTATATGAATTTGTATGCAAAAATTAAGCCTGTGGAAATTTTAGTCTATATCTCAGTTCATTAATTTTTTCATATTTTCCATATGTCTGTGATAATCCTTAGTAATTAAAAATATATATAATGGTACTTTCTATTATACTTATTTAACAGATTTTGTTAATGTTATAAATACGTAGGAAAACTTTATTTCCACTAAGAAATAATCTTTCATTTTTCTTGAAACAAATTGTACTTTCTTTCTTGTGCCCACTTAGAAAGGTAAACAAATAGAGACTATCTCTCTCTAGTTAAAAAGAAAAAAATGGTACAAGCATGATGATGCACAGCAACCAACAACTGATATTAGGGTCAGGAGGACAAAGGGGAGCAGAAATAATAAGGACAATCTGGAACATGTAGAGCCCATCTAAGAGTGGAGGCTGCCACTTACTTCCTGCCACTTACTTTCACTCAGGAATGCAAGTTTTTTGCCAAATCTTTCAATTTGCTAAAACTGCCAGGAATCTATATTTTTAGGTAAAATCTACCTATTTAAAAATAAACCATGAGAGACTCTTGAATGCTGACAAAAACTGAGGACTGATGGATGTGGGGGGAGGGGGGGATGGGCATGGAGGAGGACACTTGTGGGGATGAGCACTGAGTGTTATGTGGAAACTAATTTGACAATAAACTATTAAAAAATAAATAAATAAATAAAAATATTTGAATCAATTATTTTCAAAATATTGTGCAAATTAGACAAACTAGGTCCTCAACTGTGTTTAACCTCTTAGTCATTGTGTGATATTTGCTTTAAAATAAAAGTTCCAATATATATTTGATAAGGTTTATAGCAATATTTATGAGAAAATAGAATTTTGAACAAACAGTGTTGAAAGAAAGAAGGAAAGAAAGAAAGAAACAAAGAAAGAAAGAAACAAAGAAAGAAAGAAACAAAGAAAGAAACAAAGAAACAACGAAACAAAGAAAGAAAGAAAGAAACAAAGAAAGGAAGAAAAGGGAAGGAAGGCAGAAAGAAAGATAGAGAAAGAAAGAAAGAAAGAAAGAAAGAAACAACGAAACAAAGAAAGAAAGAAAGAAACAAAGAAAGAAAGAAAAGGGAAGGAAGGCAGAAAGAAAGATAGAGAAAGAAAGAAAGAAAGAAAGAAAGAAAGAAAGAAAGAAAGAAAGAAAGAAAGAACGAACAAACGAGAGAAAGGAAGGAAGGAAGGAAGGAAAGGAGAAAGACTGAAAGAGAAATGGGGAAAAAAAACAAAGACAATTTGTCAGCTGTGAAGACAAATATGACTTTTAAAACTAAAAGGACTTGCATTTTAGGAGCAAAAAGAAAAATAATAGCAAAAATAAAACCCATACCTAAAAACAGAACACAGATGAAAACAAAAAAAATCCTTACACAGTAAATGGAGAATACAAACAATAATTACAATTATATGGACCATAAAGTCATTGAAAACATTAGAAACAGGAAGACGAGGAACCAAAGCTTAAAGTTCTATGAGAGAATAGCTTTTAGTATAGAATTGTAAAATCATTAGTAGGATTATTTTCAGATAACATAACTCAGAGTGTTATCACTAATTTATTATTTCTAAAAGCAAAGCTGGTAGATTTTTCCCATGAAAAAGGAACTGAATCATAGAAAAACGGTGCAAGAATTTGGAAAAGATTCTTTACCAATAATTTGATGTGTAAGAATTGAATGCAAAGATGAAAATTATTTTGTTATTTTTTAAAAAGTTTACTTACTTATTTTGAGAGACAGAAGCAGAGAGAGAGGGTGAGAGAATCCCAAGCAGGCTCTGCACTATCAGCACAAAACCCGATGTGGAACTCAAACTCATGAACTGTGAGATCATGTCCTGAGCCAAAATCAAGATCAGTCACTTTACAAACTGAGTCACCCAGGTGCCCTGAATATTATTTTAATCTCAATCTGGTAATTAAATTACAAATAAGATCAACCAGAGAATGACATAAACTAAGAAAGTATACAATTATTCACATGTTCTAAACTTCCATAATATTGTTACAAATATAAAATTTAGTGTGTGCACTAAATATTTAAAATTATCTCAACAAGGAAGAAAAATGCATAATCCTCACCAAATTAAAGGATATAATTTTGAATAAGAAAAATAAATGACAGAGGAGAATAGAACCCTCAATCAGAATGCAAGAAAAAGCAGAATTTATATCAGTAGAAAAGAATAATTATTCAATAATGAGGTTGAGACAATTGGATATCAATATGCTTAAAAATCAAAATTGAATCCCTACATCATCACAGGGGGAGAAATGAACTTCAGCTGAATTAAAAACTTACATATAAGAGGAACTCTAACTACCATAAATATATGTAAGTATATATGCCATCAGACAATATTTTTATGAACCTGGAGCAGGAAAAGACATTAAGATACAATGAGCAGGAAACAGGTATACAAGCAGATACTTGCACACAAATGCTCACAGCAGCAATGTTCACAATAGCCAAAATGTGGAAACAATGTAAATGGCCATCAATGGATGAATGGATAAACTAAATGTGGTATGACACATATAATGGAATTTTTATTCAGCCATAAAAAGTTATGAAGTACTGATACATGTTAGAATATGTATGAACCTCAAAAACATCGTATGAAGTGAAAGAAGAGAATATAGCACATATATTGTATGATTACATTATGTAAAATAGTTACAATAGATAAATCTACAAAGAAAGCAAACTGGTGGTTTCCAGTTACTGGAAGGGGAAGGGAAAGAAAACTAACTGCTTCGTGTATACTAGATTTTCTTTTAAGGTAATGAAAATGCTTTGGAAACAGACGTATTGGTTCATGACATTATGAACATACTGAATAACACTGAAATGTATATTCTAATTTGGTTAATTTTATGTAATTTTTACCTCAATAAAAGGAAAGTAACATACATAAAATAATTTTGTGATAACGTAACAATATATATCACTTAACGTGATTTTGGAAATTCAGACTGTAGCAATGAAAAAATCTGAACAGACCAATTATCATTTAACAGTTTGATACAAAACCAACCAAAACCTCTCAACAAACTAATGTCTGGAACTGGATGGCTTCACCTGTGAATTCTATCAGACATTTTAAGAAGAATGAATATCATCCTTTTCAAACTCTTCCAAAAAAACAGAAACAGAGGAAACATTTCCAGAATTGTTTTATGAGGCTATAATTACTGATACCAAAACCAGACAAGAACACTACAAGAAAAGAAAATTACAGGCCAATTTCCTATATAAACATAGATGCAAGAATCCTCAACTAAATATTAGCAAACAAAATTCAACAATATATTAAAAGGATCATATACCATGATCAAGTGAGACTCGACCCAAGGATGAAGGATGGTTCAACACCTTGAGGGATGGTTCAAACCAATCTATGTGATACACCATACTAACATCGCATTAACAAAATGAAGGGTAAACAGTCATATGATCATCTCAAAAGCATTTGACAAAACTCAACATCCATTCATCATGCTAAATGGTGAAAAGCTGAACTGTTTCCTCTAAGATCAGAAACAAGACCAGGTTGCCCACCCTCACTACTTTTATTCATCATGATGCTGGAAGTCTTAACGAGAGCAGTTAGGGAAGAAAAGGAAATAAAAGGCACTTAAATCAGAAATGAAGAATACGGTGGTCTCTATTTACAGATGACATGATATTATACATAGAAAACCCTAGACACCCCACTAAAAAATGGCAACAGATAATAAATTCAGGCAATTTGCAGTATAAAAAATAAATATATAAAAATGAGTTGTGTTTCTATACACTAACAATAAAAATCAGAAAGAGAAATTAAGAAAATAATCCCATTTTACAATTGCATCAAATAATAAAATACCATAGGCTATAGAACTATTTATACGGAAACTGGCTAGCCTTTTTACCCAAGTCATATTTTCCTGTAACTCAAGGCCTATGGTGACCTGATATAGCCAACGTCGTTGTTGTTTTTTTAATCCAAGTACTGTGCCAACAATACTTTATTAACTCTTTATATGAAACTCTCAAGAATGCAGAACATGCTCTTGAGGTTTTTTGTCTGTTTGTTTGTTTTTGTTTTTGTTTTTGTTTTGAAGTGATATAGATTGTGACACACCCTCAAACTGGCCCCTTCTGCAGCAGGAGAGCTCAAGCCAATGTATAAAATATCCCTGGACACAACACAGAACCAAGAAGCAAATCACCCCATCATGATCTCAAAAGAAGTTGAATCCGAGATCTGATGTTTGCCGTTCATCATATATTTTCTGATATATAATACTTAAGGCATAGATAGTGTGGTACTTTCAGAACTAAATCAACTATAAAAATTGACAAGTTCTACTTTAAGGACAATGAGACACCCCACAGAACTGGTTATGAGATAAACCTACCCATCCTTTCTATTTTCCTCTCCATCGCCATTTTTGTATTTGGACCCCAGAACTTCCAAGTGCAAGAACTTTAATTAAAATATTTTTTATTATTAAAATAGTACATTATCAGTATAAAAAAATTGAAAAGTACAGATAATCATCTAGAAGAAAACAGATCTATATATGTATCATCTGTAGATAAATACTGTTAATATTTTCAAATATATCTTACCAATATTCCATCTAAGTATGAATATACATAAATACTTTTCAAATAAATTGGCCTCTTATCATCACATATAGTTTTAAAGACGAATTTTGCTTTTTTTCACATTACAATTTACCAGAAACATCTTTTTCCAAGTAGTTATCCAATGTTAGTGGTCATTAAAAAGGAATGAAAGAAAATATCTAGGAATAAATTTAATCAAGGAGGTAAAATACCTATACACTGAAAACTAAGATGTTAATACTTTGCTAGGTTCCAAGAATACAACAATAAAAAATGTTACTGGGAAGCAGATAATAAACCTGTATATATAACAAATTTCCAGGTGATAGTAAGTAAAAGGATAGTTACAGGGGCTACTGTTTGGGTAAAATGGCCATTGACGTCCTTTTAAGGAAGGGACAAATGAGGAAAGAGTAGAATTTACTCAGCCTGGTTAGTTCTGCCCAGCTTTCAAGTCTAGTCTCTTTCTAGTCAATTATCTTTTGATTTATCTACTTGAAACACTTTAGGTTAAAATATCCTAGTCAAGAATCAGGCTTATTATTCATTTCTTCTTAAAGAAAGGCCTCTGTAAAATCCACTGGCACTTTCCAGCCAGGTGCTAAGTTGTATTATTAATTACTATTATTATTATTGTTGTCACTGTTACATGCAGATATACTCTGTGTGAACTTTCTAAAATTCATTTTTCTATCTCTGAAATCTGAAGCATCTTGGAATCACTCTCAGCCATGCGACAGCCACAACGTACACCTTGCCATAAACAGAAACTCGTCATTGCTGTTCAGTGTCACCACTTTGAGCTATGTGTAATCTTGAAAGTTCATGTATTGCATTTAATTGTCATTTTACATAGCTTCAAAAAAATTACTCTATGCTCCTGCTTTAAAATGAAATGATAGTTTTACCCAGAAATGCTTAGAAACGAAACAAGCAGGGCATAAATGTGAAGCAAGTCACTGGGGGAATGGAGTGCTCTGGTCCACGGAGTCTTATTTACCAGCAGCCTGGATGGGGTTTGTTCACATAGTAGCAGCAGCATATGTCCAAAGAGAGAAAGCAGAAATGTGCAAGTCCTCTTGAGGATGAGGCTCTCAACTGGTACAGTATCATTTCTACCACATTCTGTTAGCCCAAGCAAGTGACAGGTCAAGGCAAATCCAAGGGGTGGGGAAGCAGACCCCTTACCTTGATAGTAGAAGTGGCAGTAGTGGAGGATTTAGGCTAGTTTACAAGAAATCATATGCCACTATCACAACTGAATGCAGAATAAAAACAGACAAATCCTTTGAATATATGAATGAAATCCCAAACCTTGAGAAGTTGGAGTGACTAAGTCATGTGATTCAGATGATATATAGGACTGCCATTAAGTTATTGATATCGACTTATGAGAAACTTCTGACTAACTTTGAACAAAACCCACATATTTTCTGATGGCAAGTGATTCAGCTGATGCCTGTATGAAGCTAAAGTCCCACTGGAATTTCTGACAGAATCTTGACAGGCCTCAAGATTGTGCTATCAATGGTAATACTGCTAAAGCGTTCAAGGTCATGAGAACAGATTACAGATTTTCTACGTTGAGACATCTAAAAGTGCTCTTCTAACAAATGTAAAAATTTTAAGTGATAAGAGCAATGTGCCATGATTTAGTTGGTAGTTTTCTTTTTTTTCATTGTGCATGAAATAATGACATACTTCATTTAATGACATATTAAATTTTGGGGGAGAAAAACATAAAAGACTGGTATTCACCTGTTCGAGCTGCTTCTAACTATCATTATGGATACATTAATCAGATAATCAAGTTATAACAAAGGTTCATAGTTTTAGGTATGAAATTAGATAGCTTACACTCACATGGCTACTTATTCCTTCCTTAGAACATGGGTTCCTAAACTTTAGTGGGTGTGAGAATTATTTGGGGAGCATCTCTGGCATTAGTTCTTAAGGGTTTGGGAGTAGAAAGTGAAGTCTAGGAATCTACATTTTGAACCAGTTACCCAAATCATGCTTGTGAATCAGAAACCACATTTGGGAAAATTTGATCTAGATAGTCTTCTCTTAAAGTAGCTGGGATATAATGTTTTCATAATGATTATGTGATAATAAGAACTACAAATATGATTCACAGACTTTTGTCCTTCTACTTATTATCTTTTAAAAGTAATATTTTTAAAACAGTATAAAATAACAAATAGGAAAGGTACACATCAACTTTAGACTCATTTTCCACTTGGACAGGGGAAGCTACGATTAAAGAAAAGTAAAAAAAAAATGTTTCAATTCTGTGATGTTTTATTTCTCTTAAAAAAATTAGTTATCGCAAACATGGCCAATGTAAATCTTCCTAGTGCATACTTCAAGGAGAGCACCACAGAGGTAGTGTATACGGACAGTGCTGCCCCCACCCCCACCCCCACTCTGAATTGTATATTCTGTGGTCTCTACAGTCACATGTGGAAACACTGACATGTTAAAAGATATGTGTAGTGTATACAATGGTATTGTTGGGTTGCATTATTCTCTAGATTTTTTAAACATATAATTTTTAACAATTAGCAATTACAAACCAAAAAACCTCATTTTATTAGGTAGAACTATATGAAATTGCCAAGAATTAATCATTTTGGACTTACAAAACGAGCAGTTTCACATGGTTCAACCCAGTATATGCAATGAGGAAAAATTCACCCTGGCCACTCGTTTTCTGATATCCTATACAATTAATATCTTCCTAATCTGGGCTTGAAACAAAATAAAACAAAGAGGATTTACTTAAGATTCACTTAATCATATGTTATATTCAACCTTGCACTGAGCTTATTTAATATCTAAGCTAACATTACTATTTAATATAAATATAATGTACAATTTTCATTTGACACTGAAGATATATATTTCTTCACACAGAGAGCAGACAAATATTGTCTGGGTAGGAACCTGTGGACCAGTGCCCCAGTGCTTTAATCTTGACTGTTGTCATTTAATGTCTTGTATGTGTGTTACTGAGAACAGATGTACAGCATTTCTTTTTTTTATTGATTTTTTTTAATGTTTGTATATTTTTGAGAGAGAGAGCATGAGCAGAGGAGGGGAAGAGCGAGAGGAAGACACAGAATTCAAAGCAGGCTCCAGGCTCTGGGCTGTCAGCACAGAGCCTGACACCAGGCTCAAACCCATGAACCATAAGATCATGATCTAAGCTGAAGTTGGAGGCTTAACTGACTGAAAAACTCAGGTACCCCAGGTGTTCAGCATTTCTTAACATTTAGTTATTATATTACTAATCCTGGGGAGTTTTGAAATATTGCAGACTTTACAACTCTGTTGTTATTTTTCTCCCTACTGTAAATACTTTTAATGTTTTCTTCTGTATTTTTTTTATCCCATTTGTTCTTTTTCCTGTACTTTACAACTAGTTATCCAGTACCTATTATGTACCAGCCACTGGAGATATAAAGCTGGACAAGACAGACATCCCAGCTTTCACAAAGCTAACATGATATCTATCTATGCTTTTAGTACTGCCTCCTTCACCCGAATTGGGCTCACTGTGTGAACCCGGAGTCACTCTACTGTGGGACTGAGCTCCCATGATGGAGTACCCTGCTTCTGTAGTACTCACTGAATTTTCCCTCTCTTATTGTCCATTTACATGATTTTCTGAAAGCTCTGTGGATTTTTCCCCCTTAAGATTCAATCTGTATATACATGGTGCCTGTACATCCACACTGGCTATCTAGACTGTCAGTGTGACTTCACAAAGCACATTAACACTGACTTTTAACAAAGGAGCTTGATCTGTACCCATCCTACAGAAAGTGCCAAAAGTTGAGAAGGAGGAATGGAGCTCCTGGTAAAGTGCTCCAGGAAGAAAGCACATGACATCTCCGTGAGCACACGGATTAGCTGATCACTTTGAGGCACTGGCTTGCCAATTCTAGTGGACCTCAGAATCACCCAGAGGTTATTAAAAAGCTGATTGCTGGGCCCCATTAGGGAGTTTCTGTCAGTAGGTTTGAGGGGGGACTGAGAATTTGCATTTCTGCTCATCTTTGTATAAGTACTCACTTTAAGAATCCTGGCCATAGAAACTCCTGAAATTGTGCAGAAAAAGAAATGGCCACTTATGCTGTCTAGGTATGGAGCTTTTTGCTTTTAACTTTCATTCTCAGTACAAGTGTTTTTATACTTAACATTTCCTTTAACTCATTTTTACAGGTAGTTAAACAACTGAAAAATTCACACTCAGTACAATGATATAAAATCCACAGAGTTCACTTTTGTATCAATAAAACAGTATGAGTTTGGTGTTTGCTTTAAATGGCCATTTGTTATGAACTCAACCAAAGACTGTGCTCTCTCATAAAAACAAAAAACAAAAAAACTGCTCTCTTACAGCCTCAATCTAAGACTTGTGGATTCCTTTCATATAAAAATTAGGAGCTAAATAACTTAATATTTAATAATTATTTAATAATTTAATTTTACTGTTTTAGTTCTGTCTTGGGTAAAAAATAAGTAACATTATATGACTATTTTATACTTTATGGAGGTGAGAGAATTATATCATCCTAGAACAGGGCTAAAACTCTCCGAAATGGGGAGATAATTGATGAACTGTTGATATCAAGATACAAGATCAGTGTTCAATTGGCCAATAGTCTATTCCCTTTTCTTTTTAAAATCATAGGCATTTGCTTTTATTTTTTTGGTTTTTAAAAATTTATTTATTTATTTTGAGAGAGAAAGAGGGAGAGAGTGTGAGCAGGGAACGGACAGAGAGAGAGAGAGACTTCCAAGCAGGCTCAACACTCAGCACAGAGCCTGACACAGTGCTCAGACTCATGACTGTGAAATCAGGACCCGACCTGATATGAAGAGTTGGATGCTTAACTGACTAAGCCACTCAGGCACCCCAGGCATTTGCTTTTAGATTGAGAACATGTTGAGGTTATTTGAAACTTTAGAGTTTGTGAGCATTTTTCAATACTCAGAGTCAGGTAAGTAAAATATTTATTTTAAAGTATGATTTAAGATTTTCAATAATTCTTAGGAGTCATTTTTCAGAATAAATTAAATATTTTATTTTAAAAACATTTAATACACACGTTTCACATTGAGAAAGTCATTTTCAGTGTGGTTTCTAACACTGAACAAAGCAGTAATAATGTTGACAAAATGGGACTAGGTAGAGTCCTCCTAGTTCTTCAGAAGAGAGCACCTCAGGAGCTAGGGAAGAGGTGGAGGAGGGCCACCTGTGTTCTTGTCATTCAGGGAATGAAGAACCTTTGATTTCTGAGTAGCCACAGGGACACCCCATTGTAAGATGCTGCTAGTTACTAGAGGTAAAATTTACCAATGGAATTTAGAAACGATAAATCTAATTCCCAAGAGTTCACTGGATACATAAAGAAATAGAAAGTAACGAGGAAAAAGAAAAAGATGTAATCCCTTGGATATTATTTTTATTATTACTCTTAGCTATTATAATAGCTAAAATGGAAGTAAGAGATGGGCCAAACTCAGATTCTGGCTAGTCCAGATCACAGCCTCAAATCTGAGGGCACCAAGTCAAAGGAATGTGTTGGAGTAGAACCTGACACCAGGTCAAGTGCAGATTCTGCATAGCCTGAGGTAAGACTCCTACTCTCAGAGTTTTCCAGAGAGAAAGGTTGTGTTGAAACAACAGACAGCAAAAAAAGGCTAGACTAGTTCTCAAAACAATGTGAAAAGGTAAAGAATAAAGTCAAAGAATTTGTTCCAGCAAAGTGGAAATCTTTAAATGGTTATTAAAAATATGAAGTGAATAGATTAAACATTGATGGGGTGGAAAAAAGAGGAAAGAAAATGGAGAAAATCAAGGGACTCATCCCAGCCCTGTAGAAATCTTTAAGCAGTTATTAAAAATGGGATGAATAAAAAAGAAAATGATGGATTTAAAATGAAGATCTTAATGCAGTACTCTCAGAGGTTGGGTAGACCAGTAGGAACCCTTGTTTGGCCATCAACATTTAAGTGCCCTAAACAAATCTGCTTTATTCACTCTTTACCCTAGTTTCAACTATGATCTCACAAGCAATCTATAAGTCCAAGGACTGATCCCCCACTGGGGATCTGAGGTCTTATACCTATAAATGAAGAAAATGATTAGTGAGTGGATAAAATATGTTACTGGGACTCTTTGACATGGGAGCCATATGCATTTTGGTGTCAAAACTCATTGGTTAAATGCTAACAGGGGCTATAGTTACAATGAGAACTTATGATGAAAGTTCATATGAAAACTGCAGTGTTTGAACAGACTTTATGTGAAGTAGTAGCATCTTTGGCTGAATGTATTATGGAGATGGGAATGAATGTATTATATTGTGTCTGACTGGGGAACATTTCTTCTACCTAAAATTAAAAACCTGAAGGCATGTAAATCTATCCTTAAGGCAATATTAATTGGACATACTAAATAGGAATCAGTAAGATTTTCTGAGCCTGTATCAACCAATGTAGAATAAAAAAAGTTGGAGTGCTGGTATGAACAAAAAATCTGTACAAGTGTCTGTGTTGAGCATAGCTGAGGGCTTACTGCAAAAGCCTGTGAGCACTATCTAGCAATAACTATTGGGATTTTGGACCAGAAAATGTCCATTTGAGAGACAATTAGTAACTGTATATCAGGTTTTGATTGAGACTGCCCTTATATAGCTGAACACATAGAATAATCTGAAAGACTGAAACACCTACAATATCTTGAGTGATGTCTGAGAGATGTTGCAATAGAAAAGGCAATGCCCAGAAGAGTTCCAAAAGAAAACTGAAATGCTTTTCACAGGAACATGCTACTATGGAAATGCAAGGAGATATTAATGAGCAGAAAGCCCCTTTCCTCACAGTGTTGACTTTGGAACCACATGAATTGCTGCCTGACCCTGCTGTTATTTGGTTGGTGCCCTTAAATGACTCTTGATTGACGAACAAAGAGCTGCTTGGTTTAACAATGGCAGTTCCAAGGAAAATGGACAGCATCCTGTATGGAAGGGCACCACTCTTACTGAAGAAAGCACATTAAATCAGCATGGTGTGCTGAACTGTATGCTTTTAGTCACTATATTTGAGTTTTTCCAATTCATGGGCAGTAGCCAATGGTGTGGCCATATGGTCAGACAAAAGGGCAATGAAAAACTAGCCTCTTAAAGAATGTCACTTTGATGCATGGCCTTATGGAAATAACTATGGGAATCTGAGGGACACATTAAAATGGGATGTGTTGTTCTTATCAGAACACTTTTTCAGGATTGAAAGCAATCAAAATTAGTAGATATTCTGGTATAGTCAACTGAGATGGCTACTTCATTCATGAAATGAGTGGACACAGAATACTACAACAATGCCAGATGGACTGAATCTACACATATTCCTCTTATGCCTCCTGAAACATAAAATGCCAGTGAGAACTTTCTGACTGCCAAAAAAAGAAACACAAAAGACTGCAGATGGCTATGGGGAAGATTCCCTGAGGGTAAAGCAAACTTGTGAATAACTGGCAAGTTGACTGATTTCAGTAGGTACCAGGATGCCTTTGTACCAGGATGCTACAAAGTTGCCCTGACAGGATTGATAGATACTCCAGACTGAACCCAGTGGTAGATGTAAATACTTAGAGTACTATAAAATAACCAGAGCAGAAGGTACTGGACCAATTTGGACAACCAAGTCAAATTTCTTCAGACCAAGAAACATACTTTACAGGTCAAAATGTCCAACAATGGACAGAGAGATAACATCCTCAGAGTAATGACTTGATAAAAAGAATTAGAATGGGCAACTGAAAACATGGTTTGTCAAAAAAGGGCAATATAGAGGCATGAAGGGCTGGCTTATACCCTTTAATGAGTGTGTGCTCATAGTCAACACAGGGTGGCTTCCCCACCAGATTCCTCTATTTTTCTGGTGGATCTGGGGAAAACTGGGTGAGGATAGATGCTAGTATGACTACATAATTCTTCTCAAATAACCTCAACCTTTTTTTCTTTTTCTCTATATCACTTCAACTTCCCCACAATGCACATACCTGATGCAGGAACTCAGGACTAGGACTTTAACTACAAGTACCAGAAGCAGGGATGATCCTGGCTTGAAGCAGGAAATTGTGACTATCCCTTTAAACTTTTATATCAGAATTCCTAAGGTCCTGATGAGACCATGCCTTTATACCATCTGGCAAATTCAATTTGAAAGTGAATGCAGCTGTATAGCTGAGTGGTCAAGATAGCCCACAAAGTCTATACCCAAGGAACCCTTCCCCATATAGATGAAAGTGAATAAAGAGGGAGGTACTTGCTAGATTAGTATTGCTGCTTCTAATCTAAACTAGCACAGTGGCCAAGACTAACGTTCCTTCCAAGGAGGAAAAGTTTTACTTTAAGTTGAAAGTAAAAGAAATAATAGCTGAAAGGTAAAGGAATGAATAAACAGATTATGCAATCAGGGTACCTAGTACGGTAACATTAATGCCTCAAAAAGGCCCACAGCAAGAGACAATATGTTCTCTTAGTTCAATTATGCCATATGCCAGAAAGGGTAAAATCCTATATTGCTAAGACCAGTCCTGCTTTTAGAACCTGACATGGTTGAATGTAAATCTGAAAACTTTAGTGGCCCCACCCTGGGAGGTATTTTGGTCATATGATATGATGATGGCATGGACTAACTGCTAATGACAGAATAGGACTCCAGTAATAGGCCAATACAATTTGCCCCTTGTTTTTCAGGTTATATCTACTATACTGTGATATGGTAGAATTCTGGCATTGTTGATAAGATTATAATATTGACATTGTTGTTCAAGTTTAGAATAATTATGGGTACAATGCTACAAGAAAAATAAAGCTGGCAAGATAGATAGGCAGTGCTGGCAGTGAGGAACTCTATGAGTACAATTTTAAATAAAGAGCTCAGGGAAGATCCCATTCAGAATGTGACCTTAAAATGTAAAACTAAAAAAAGTAAGAGGAGGTATGAAGCCCTCTGGGAGAAGACCATTCTAAGCCCAGAGAGTAACGAATGCAAAGTCCCTGAAGTAGGAACTTGATCTAGGCAGTTCAAGGACAGAGAACTAGAAGAAAAGAAAAGTTAGAGAAGATGAAGACAGAGAGAAGAGGGTGGTGGAAATTCAGATTGTATGTTGTTCGAGGCCACTGTGATACTCTTGGTTTTTATTCTAAATACTGTTAAAAACAAAACCACAAGCTCAAAATGAAGTCACTTAGGCCAGGTAACCTAACCCATGCTTAATATCTAACAGCAGTTCTAAACCCAACTCCACCCCCATCCAAGAAATGAGTCTTAACAGGTCATTCAGGAATTCTCTGATCTGCACCGCACCAATAAAATAATCTGTCACTTGAGCACTCTCTAACCCCTAAAGGAAGATGAGGTAAGTCACCTAATAAGACCCCTGCCTTTCCTCCTAAAGGAAGGTGACCTTACCCAAAATAATCCTTTCTTTTCTTTTGCTAATAATTTCCTTGCCCCATCCTCCTTTCCTATAAAAACCATCTTCTTTGTACAACTCTTCAGAACTCCCTTCTACTTCTAGATGGGATGCTGCCCAATTTAAGAATGCTTAATAACCAATTAGATCTTCAAATTGACTTAGTTGAATTTTTTAGAACAATATGAGGATTTTGAGCATGGGAGTAACATGGAATCACACATGTTTAAGGAATTACTTTGGTTGCTGTCATCAAGGAGACCACTTAGGAGGTGAAAAAATACTGGTAGTTTGGACTAGCATGATAGTGAAGGAGGCTGATAAAAGTAGTTACATGGCAAAGGTGGGCTGATAGGATATGCTGACAGAGGTAATGGGGATGGAGAAGATAGAAAGGAGTTGGGATGAGTCCAAGGCACTAGAAGGATGGAGCCTCCACTTCTAGGGCTGTGGAGGAACAAGACTAAAGGTGGAAGTCTGAGCTCAGTTTTGGACATTAGATTTAAGAATGTTTTTTGGGCATCCAGGGACTCCTGAGTGGCTCAATCAGTTAAGTGTCCGACTTCGGCTCAGGTCATGATCTTACAGTTCTTGAGTTCAAGCCCTGCATAGGGCTCTGTGCTGACAGCTCAGAGCCTGGAGCCTGCTTCAGATTCTGTGCCCCTCTCTCTCTGCCCCCCACCCCACACACTCGCATGCTCTCTCAAAAATCAATGAACATTAAAAATGTTTTTGGAAATCGAAGTGGAGATGTTGACTAACTAAGCAGTTGGATCTACAAGACTGGGATCGCAGAAGAAGTTTAGGCTGGAAGAGGAGATGCGACTGTCTCAGCATACATTTGTTTTTTAAAGCCAAGAGATTGAAAAAGATCAAGAGCATCCATGTCCATAGAAAAGATGAGAAATCCAGATGACCAAGCCCTTGGGTACCTCAGTGTTTAGAATTGTATAGATGAGAATGAAGAAGTGAAAAGGAAGGAAAGGTACAGCTTTGAGGTAAAAGTGTAACTAGGAAAGTGAGGTGCCTTGAAAACTCTGAGGCCACATTTCAATGAGGAGTGAGCAATCAACTATAAAAATTGCTGCTCATAGTCCAGGAAGACAAATGCCAATTTAGTAGCCCAAAGGTTAGTAATGTCCTCAATAAACAATTATTAAATACCAATTTCTTAAATCAAAGTTTAACCTTAAAAATGCCAAACAAAGGGGCGCCTGGGTGGCTTAGTCGGTTAAGCGTCCGACTTTCGCTTAGGTCATGATCTCGCGGTTCGTGGGTTCGAGCCCGGCGTCGGGCTCTGTGCTGACTGCCAGCTCAGAGCCTGGAGCCTGTTTCAGTCTGTGACTCCCTGTCTCTCTGACCCTCCCCTGCTCACGCTGTCTCTCTCTCTCTCTTAGAAATAAATAAAACATTTTAAAAAAATGCCAAACATTACTATAAAACTGATAGCCTCAAAACAATTTTCAAAGGCAAAACTTGGGATGATAATTATTCATGCAAATATTTGACAAAATGTCTCAGACATTTTGACATTTGACAAATGTCCCAGATGTTCAGTATCATATAAGCAGAAAAACAATTCAAAAATTTCCTTTTGAAATTTATATTGTCTCTTTCTTGAGATACTATATTGCATTCCATTTCCTTTGAATAGATTTGTATTTTAAAATATTTTTAGTAAGGACCCTCCAGTATTTTTTTTAGATTTTATTTTTAAAATTTTTTAATGTTTATCTTTGAGAGGGAGAGAGACAGAGGTGAGCAAGGGAGATGCAGAGAGAGAGAGGGAGACGCAGAATCTGACGCAGGCCCCAGGTTCTGAGCTGTCAGCACAGAGCCTGTCGTGGGGCTCGAACCCATGAACTGTGAGATCATGACCTGAGCCGAAGCTGGACGCTTAACCGACTGAGCCACCCAGGTGCCCCTTAAGTTTATTTTAAAAAGCATGAGCAGGGACACACACACACACACACACACACACACACACACACACACAGAGAAGAGAGAGAGAGAGAGAGAGAGAGAGAGAATCCCAAGCAGTTTCTGAAGTCAGCACAGAGCCTGATATGGAGCTCAAACTCACAAAACTATGAGATCATCACCTAAGCTGAAATCAAAAGCTGGATGTTTAATAGACTGAGCCATCCAGGTACCCCAAGAATCCTCCAGTATTCTTATATCATTATATTCTGTAAAAAAATTTTTTTTAAATTCTTTTAAGATTGCTTTTTAAAGACTGAAATGGAAGATCAACATAAAAGATTTTTTGTTGGTTTTATATTTTTTGTTATCATTGTATTGACAAAATTTTGCTAAAAAATGTATGATCCTTAAATAAACTATAATAGTGACTTATGCCTCTTTATCCCTAAAACAAACCATTTTTTGTAACAATACCACAAGGCAGAATACGTTTTTGTAAAGAGGTCATTAAAGATTTTCCAAGCCTCAAAGGATAGTCACTTTTCAATGTGCAACTTATTAGCATTCTGAATAACTAAGGGTCCTTTCTTCCCAGTTTGTGCAGAACTGGGGGGTCTTGCACAGTACAAGACTGCCAATACTAATATGGGCACAGTTCTGGGCAAACCAGAATGGTTGGTTACTCACTCCCAAAATGTCACCTCCTCTGGGTATCTATCTGATTATATAACAATATTAAAAGCACAGGCTCTAGATGTAGAGGATCTGAATTTAAATAATTGATCTCATCTCCTGCTTATTAAATGACCTAGCTTAAATGGTTCATCCCTACTTTAAATGAAAGACTGGTTATAAAAGGTGGGACCCAGCAGAGTAAGTGCTCAAGAAATAGTAGCTATTGGGGCGCCCGGGTGGCTTAGTCGGTTAAGCGTCCGACTTTCGCTCAGGTCATGATCTCGCGGTTCGTGGGTTCGAGCCCCGCGTCGGGCTCTGTGCTGACTGCCAGCTCGGAGCCTGGAGCCTGTTTCAGTCTGTGACTCCCTCTCTCTCTGACCCTCCCCTGTTCATGCTGTCTCTCTCTCTCTCCTAGAAATAAATAAATAAAACATTAAAAAAAAGAAAGAAAGAAATAGTAGCTATTTTTATTATGGGTTGCAGTGACATAACTGCTTTTTCATAAGAAAGCTAAGGCTATTCCTATCCTAAGCCTTAAATAATAATGATTAACCATTGAATAAAAAGAAGTAAAGTATGAAAAGTATGAAATTTAAATATGTGTAAGATATCTCTCTTGTATAATATGAATACATCATTAACAGAAGTTTTCAACTCTCTGTTCCAGCATGGGCTAGAGGTAAAAGGATGTTGTAGGAATAAAAATTCATTTTTAAAAAATTTTTAGATTGGGGGGGTGGGCATGGAGGAGGACACTTGTGGGGATGAGCACTGAGTGTTATGTGGAAACTAATTTGACAATAAACTATTAAAAAACAAAAACAAAAAAAAACAAAACAAAGTAGCATCCTAATGAAAATAATGACGTTAAAGGTCATAAGATTTGCCGGAAAAAAAAAAAAATTTTTTTAGATTTGAATTAGTCATACCAGAGTGTAATCCTTAATAAAAACCTGCAATCATAAAAAGCAGACCACCCAATAAACTTTCTCATTTTTATATGAGGCCCAGAGAGATTGAGTTTCCTAAAGGCATCCAATCAGTTAGCTACAAAGGCAAACATTTCCCAGGGAGAGGGGCTAGTCCTGCCATTTTAATCTCTGCATGATTTGTGACTTAAAAAGTTCTTGACAATTAGAAGGCACTAAATACATGTATGTTGACTGACTTAATCACTGACTGACAGAATGAAAGGATGAATAAATGAAGAGTTGAATAAGTGAATGATTGAAACTAGAGGAAAACATATGCCATTCTCAACCCAGAGTGTATCATTTTATCCCTACTCTGCACTCAGTGACTCTCAATATCCCTCTGCCTTATTTCTCTCCAAGCTTCTCTGACTCAGTGTACAGAACACAGAGTGGAGCAAAAATAAACATATTTAGTAGGAGAAAGGCTTTCTACTACAAACAGAGAGTAACAGTGAAAAACGTATTTGATAAAGTGCTGATGGATGAAAGAAAAAATGTTCAAATAAGTTTGGGATCCATTGAGAAGAGGGAACTCCCACTGCGTTGATATACTTTACCAAATGTTTCATGTAGCTACTGGATTCAGTCCATTTATCTAGTTTTCCATAACTGTGCTTGACTTAGACTCTTTTGCAAGAAAAAAAGTTTCCTGTACAAACCCCCTGCATGATTTTCCTGGTGTGAAAGGACTTATTAATGGAAAAGTAAATTCTGAAATCAGTTCTCAGCACTGGATAAAAGCCTACACTTGAAGCCAAAGGCAGCTTTATTCCTCAGTGTGCCTAAATATACCTGTGAGGATTGAAAAACTTGTCACTAAATTACTGCTCATGCAGAAGAGAGAAAATTAAATGGGAGACTATTTAAAGAAAATTACAACTAATAGAAACATCAGATTTACAAAGTCACTGCTCTGCTTCAGAAATCCTTTAGTGTCTCTTAGGTCTTAAAGCACAGATCCCCTAATGTATTTGAGTAACTTTCAATTTCAATTTGTATACTCTTGCTACTCTGTTAGAAGAGTAGAGGAATGGTTAAATATAAGAATTGTTGTTTTCTTTTTTCCTGTTTTTATTTCTCCCTATAAATCTTGACCTGTCTGGTTTTATGAAGCTATGTAAACAGAAAAGCACCATGCAGGTAGTTCTTGTTATCGTCACAAAAGAGGGAAAAAAAGTATACTCAAATTTGGTATCTCAAGCTAAGGAAATCAATGAGAGCTTTATTTTTTTTTTTCATTTCATGAGGCATCCTGAGACCCAATAGGTTACTCTGCCACAACCTGCACTTTGCAAATAAAGTGCTTAGTCTTTCTTTGTAATGAATCACTGCCCAGAAGAATAAAACCCAGTTCTTCTCTATTATCTTGGGACAGATCTTTCCACAAAGGAATGGGACTTTCCCAAATGGCATGGAATACTTATGTACAAAAATGCCAAGAATGTCATGAAACACCTCAGTGACATGTACATTTGCAGTCAGAATTATTGCTGGGGGTCAAATGAGGACTAAGCCAGTCAATTAGAAACATAGCTGATTTGTTAAAAATTATCACAAATTTGGGTATTGCGGTATAGTAGACCCAGGGAAGCAAGCAAGCTGGTGAGGGGGGACTGGTGAGGTAACACTGAAGTGGAGCTCATGGAATCTTTAGTCAGGTGACAGAGGTCCCAATTCCACCTCTAACTCTTCCTGGCTAGGTCACTTAAACAGGTGTCATAATGAACCTCACTTTCCTCAACAGGATTATTGTGGAGAGTAAAAAAAAAAAGACAATGAGTGTAAAGTACTCAATATAGTAGTGCTGCCATAAAGAATACATTCATAAATGTTAGGTATCTTATTGATATTAATGTTGCTGGTGATGGTAATGTCTTTTACAGATTAAGTTCTTAAAATAACAGTGATTAGCCCTGAAAAAAATACTGTCAGAAATTCCCCAAATAGTGGGTTACACACCTAGGTCAAATATCAAAATGTAACTCTTTCCCAGAATATGTGGTGGGGGCCAGGCGGGCAGGCAAGAATTTGGAGGCCTCTGATGACTAGAGTCCATTGCTGGCTAGATGAACAATAAAAGTGTGTGATGGCAGAAGGAAAAACAGAGGAGTAACCCCCATCATACAAAAAGGTTAGCCTGAAGATTCTCTCGTTGAAAATATTCCTGGCTAATTATGTCAAGATCCAGTGATTTAACACACCTATACTGAAAGCTTACTGTCTTATATAATATACTAGATTCTAAGAAATGGACATGCCTCTTGATCTTCAGGAAGTCACCAGATATCAATATGATTCTCCTGGGTCTTCTTTGGAATAGTGGTATGAATGAGACAATAAGTCAAAGGGAATGAGTTGTCCTGCAAATGAGGCCCAGCCAGTGGTTGAGGACAGATCTCAGCATGGGTATAATTATAAGGAGAAAGCAAGCCTACTTTAGCTCTTCTCACAACATAAGCACACATTTTAACTGCCAGTTTACTTATCCATCTGCCCCACTAGAAGGTGAGCCCCTGGAGGGTCTGGCCTGCAGTTGTTCATCATGGCTTCCCAGAACCTAGAATAGTGTGTGCCTGTGAAAAACTGTGAAACGGAATGGTTTTGTAGCTTTCTTGTATTAGCTCAATCGGATTAGACATGATTTAATTTTATTAATCAGGATTAGAAAGTCCATAGGCTTTAAAAGGACAAATGAATTGTGAAGAATGATATCAATAAGGAAGTAAAAATTAATAAATATTTTGTTAATATAGCTGGAAGAAATCTGTAGATGAGGAAGGAAAAAGAAAACCAACCAAATTCAGAAACAGAACAATTACCACCTTGTAATTGAAATGTGAGAGTGCCTGTATAGGATGTGAATGTTTATTTAGAATGCAAAGCAATACAGGAGAACATGTTAGAACTTCTTTCTCCCTGGTTGTGTAATTAAAACAAATGAGTTTCCATTCACACAAATCCTGCCTAAGTTATTTCAGAAGGTTCTATTTAGAAGAGAAATGGATATGTTAATGTTTTTCAAGCACTAAAAGATATGAAATGAGCATGCATGCTTTTCCCCAGTGATGATTGTTTTCTTAATAAAGGACCAAGGTTAAAGTAAACAAATGAAAAAAGATGAATGCAGAGGGAAAAAAACAGAATTAGACAAACACAGTTTCATTTTAAAAATCATCTGAGCTATATATTACCTTTTCAATACCAATGTGCCTATGTAGTTAGTTATTAATCAACACAAAGAAAAGAAGCAAAAAAAAAAAAAAAACCCTGCTTCTCTTCTCCCACCAGCTGAAAATATACTATGGTGGCTATGTCCTTTTCTACCAACCTTCATTCTAGGGTCTTAGATGTCTTGTCCAAATGACAAAAGCAAAGAAGCCTCAGAGGGGTCTAGGACTTCTTAGGAAAGAATACCAAATGAATGTGCCAGCAGAAATAAAGCCACAGACCATAAATTCCAAGTACTATCCAGACTTTTGAGGAATCAAAAGACATGGGAAATTTATTAAGAGGATTAATCCGATTGAAAGTCAGGTGTGTAGCTGGTCATGCTTTTCCTCAACTCATGCAACATGTAAAAAGAGAAATTTGCCTGTACAGCAAGCAATTGCAAGTTTCAATGACTGAACACTCAAGGATATAAGGGATTTGGGAGATACCAAAACTCTTGAAATATAAAAGATTTCATCATTCCGCAAGGAGTTTTACGGTTATAGAAGGCAAGGTGCTGGAGGAAACTTAGATTGAGGCCTTGACCTGATCCATCATGGGAGCTTACATTATTTTTCATTCACTTCACCCTAGAGGCGATGACTATATTTATCTATAATGTAATGCTAACGAATGCAAATGTTGCAAGACCATAAAATAATGCTTTGCTAAGACATCACAAGATAACTCCTGAAGGAGAAAGCAAATAAAGAAGATAAATTAATTCTAGTTCAGGGAAAACTGTACTTTAGCAGTTGTTTCATTCTTAAGAAATATGAAGTAAAAAGAATAGTGTTGATACTGAAGCAAGGGATTTAGTTTAGACAACAGGGAAGATTTCAAATGATAAAGCAGTGTACATCAGGAAAGTGGTTATCAAATTCTGAGGTTGAGGTAATGCTCCTGAGGAGGCATACTCTTTGTTTATATATAAGAACCATATAACACAAAAATAGCCAAGTGCAATCTACTCCTTAGAATAATTTTTAAAAAACTGCGTATACTTGTATTTTGGGAATTCTTCTTCCTTTTTTTTTTGAGGGGTGTGTGTATATGTAGGAGAGAAAATGGGAAGAATGATGGATGATTTTTTTTTTTTTTTAAGAACAGTGAATGTCTTATTTGTGTTATATTGTTTAAATGGCATGACTACCTTCTGAAGTATATCTTACTGTTTGTAGGTTTTCTTATTTACACCCTAAAGACAAAAAAAAACAAAACAAAACGCTGAGACTAACAAAATTTAAGGCAATGGCTCAAAGTCACACAGCTGGAAGTGGCAGAGCAGGGAGGCACATCTATCTAGGTGTCTCTCAAGAGCTCATGCTATTACACCTGTATTTTGCTGTTTTTTGATATGATCCTCAAAGAAAGCTGTTTCAAGTCCTAGAATTATGTGTGATTTACTCTAATTGAGAACATCTATCACTTTATTCCCGTAAATCTGACACTCATTACTTCCCCTTCATCCTCCCAGAAGAAGGTTAAGAGAACCACTGAGGAAGTAGTCTAGGTGAGAGATGTCTCATTCTTAACCAAGAAAATAAGATACTAGAGGAGAGAATGGACAAGATTTAGCAACTAATTGTAATGTGTGGGTGAGGTTATGAGATTAGTTGATAATTAAGAAACAGAAATAAAGGAGAAGGAGTGGTTTCAATGAAAATATAATGATTTCAATGTTGGACACAAACAATAATGAGATATTTTGCTACATCAATAATTAAATCTACTTGGATAGGATCCAGAATGGATTTTCTTTTCAATTGTTCTTTATAGCATAATGGGACAGCAGTGGATTATTTTTGAGAACCAATAAGATGTTCAAGTCAGGCAAATATCTAACATTTAAGATTTGCTCTTTATAAACAGTAATAGGTGTCATACTTGTGATTACGTGTATTAAACATAAAAATACTTCATGGCAATTCTAAGTTAATAAATTCACCATAGCATTGAAAATGTGCCTCCCATTACCGGAAAAATATCACACTAAATATTGAATACTCCCTCTAAGAGAAAGAAAACATAGCTAATCACAACGGGGAGGTAATAGCTCAAGTTCTACTAAGAAAATTTCTGAATTTTAACTTCTCTGAAGCAGTAGACTAAGGAGACTTCAAGTAACACCTCATCTAAAAAGGTAGTACACACAGTGATACTGTAGCACTTACAAGGCTTGAAAATCCAACAGCTATCCAAGAATGTAATACTTCCTGTGCTATATTAAATTCTATGTATTCTGTGAATGTAGCAATATTATAATGAAAAGCTATTTTGGGGAAACCCAAGATAGTCCACTGGTTTTTAAAACTGAGCATAACCTGGCTGCCACTCATTGGTAATATCATCAATGTTACAGACTTTATAGCCTTAAAAGTATAATTCCTTCAGTGCTTATGATATTTTGTGTATCTGATGATAAATACCATTAAAGTACCTAGTGTCTGGCTCTCTCTCTCCACAATCTTTTCTCTTAAATAAATGGTGTGAAACTCCTGAATGAAGCACTACACTTTTAATTATGTCTGTCAATGGGAGGATTTTCATCTTAAACGATTCAGGTAATAATTTCAGACTTGGTATGCAAAGGGCATATAGGCCTTTTTTTGCTTTACATTTCTCACTTCAATGAAGTGTCATGTACAGCTAGGTTGGGCTAAAAATATGTACAATGATATTTAAAAGTTGACATGCAATTTCCTGTACAGTGAAAAAGAAAATATTTCTAGAAATATGATGGTAATAGCATTTTCCAAATTGGCAAAGGTGGAAGGGACTATGTTTTACTCTCAAAAGATGAGAGTTGTCATAAGAACTTACTTTATGGGCACTAGTTTAAAAAGTTGATCAGGCAGCATAAGGAGATGTTTTGTTCTTCTCCAAAATATCCTATTTCTGAAAGAGGAGTGGGGGAGCAGAGAGGACACTGTCTAGAATTTAACACTTTAAAATAATCCCACTCAAAAAAATGTTTTTGATGCTCAGTTTCTAGTCAAACACATTTTGATGGATGTAGAAGGAGGGCTAAGAATTCGTAATCATGTTGTTGAATGCTTGGTTTCTAAGAAGTAAAGGCTTTATAGAAGTAGCAATAAGATGCTTGGAGAACTGTTTTTTTCTTTAGAGTATAGCTTTTTGTCCCAGGTACACAAGTTACTTAATGATTATTAATTCTTCAAACAGACAAGAATGGAAAATGGATAGGAAATTCAATCTTAGAATAGTTAATTCATCTGATTGCAAGGGCCACTATTCAGACAAATTTCTTTGTATCTTCAGAATCTTAGTCCAGCAACTGTCAGTACATTAGAAGTGAAGAGTTTTGGGCACCTGGGTGGCTCAGTTGGTTGAGCATCGGACTCTTGATTTCGGTTCAGGTCATGATCTCATGGTTCATGGGGTCAAGCCCCGTATAAGGCTCTGCACTGACAGCACAGAATCTGCCTGAGGTTCTCAATCTCTCTCTCTCTCTGCCCCTCCACAGCTCATGCACACACATGCACACATTCCCTCATTCTCTCTCAAAA
Organism: Crocuta crocuta; assembly: GCF_008692635.1. Lineage (NCBI taxonomy): Eukaryota > Metazoa > Chordata > Mammalia > Carnivora > Hyaenidae > Crocuta > Crocuta crocuta. Next base: position 216,440 of record NW_027529463.1, on the reverse strand, counting down.
TAAATAAGTACTTCAAAGAGAGAGACAGAGAGAGAGAAAAAGACGTGAAGAGTTTTTTCTCACTTAGAATGTGTTGTAGTTGGAAAATTAAAGAGAAACCAGGTGGTAAACATGCATAGTGGTTTTGCGTACAGGCTGTAGTCAGAGGAACCACATCTTTCTTTTCACTGAGAGTGCTGAGTCTTGGGTGATTACTCACCCACTAAAGCACCGTACTCTGTGGCTTACTTTTCTTCACTCTAAAATGCAGCCAGTAACAATGCTTTCCTCACTGGGTTGCCATGAAGATTGAATGAAAACATTAAAGCATTTGGAATAGTGACTGACACATAATATGCTCCTCTTACTATTTTAGTCTTTGAAATACAATGTAAAATATGGCAACATATAATATTTGTTGAACAGGCTTTATTTTCTCTTTTTCTAAGGGTGTCAGCTCAAATTCCTACGGAGGTCAAACAAACAACTTGCATCAGGTTGTATTTTTTTAAAGACACTTCTACATATTAAAAGCATAGGTATATCATTCATTTCCAAAAGGAAATATGATATTTTCTCATTTTTCTTATATGTCGCCCTCTGTAGCTACCTAGTTCCCTTCCCCCACCTTTTATAGAGTCCACGAGATTTTTGCTTTGACATTACTGTAAATTAATTAACAATATGCATGCCACGATTAAAAGGCAACTGAAGGGTGCCTGGGTGGCTCAGTTGGTTAAGTGTCTAATTCCTTATTTTGGCTCAGCTCATGATCCCATGGTTGTGAGATGGAGCCCCATGTCAGGCTCAAAGCTGACAGCACAAAGTCCTCTTGGGATTCTCTCCCTCCCTCTCTTTCTGCCTCTTCCTCACTTGTGTTCTTCTCTCTCTCAAAATAAATAAAAAGAGCAACTGTGTTGACCTCAAAGGGTCAGGAACCTGGGGCAGCGAAGAAGCTAAGAAAAAGAGACCACAGTAAGTGGGGCACAGGGGACCCCGAGCCGACAGCCCAAGGCCCAGAACTTTATTATGTATTTTCATATATACCCTCACAGAGATAGGAGCCAACAGTAATTAGTTACAAAAGCTTAGTGAAGTATGGCAACAATGTGCATCTGATATAGCTGCAGTAAACACCTTGCAAGAGTGGTCTCAGCAGAAAAGTAAGATATATGATAGGAGTCTTTTTGAAGGATGAAACAAAGAGGGGAGTGAGTGCACTATACTATTTATTGCTGGCTTCCCTTAAGCAAAGTATCCTTAATCTGTGTACTAAGGAACAGGCCACATTCCAAGAGCATTTCACTCAAGTCCACCCAGGTTGTTTTCAACCCTGCAATCTCGAGTTTTCTCAGAGATCTCGGACCCTGAGCAGGTATGCACCTGTGGTCCAGACACTGCTCCTTTTCCCACACAACTGAAACATGGCCTGAGTTGGAGAGGCTGCAGTGAGAGGGAACCATGCTAAACTGAAGATGTGTGTCACACTATCTGAAAGCAGAAGCCACTAGTCCCCTCTAGGCGTCTGTACCTTGCAGGAATATGAGTCTCTAGATTTTATGATTTATTAATAGAACAAAAATCTAAACTTTTCAGTGTAATTTTTAGATAATTAAATGTTTGCAATGAATCCAAAATAGTTTTGTGGACGTCTGGCTTGACTACGGCCAGTACACAACCTTTGCTCTGCATTGTGATCAGCATCTGTGATAATATAACATAGAATAATGATGTTAAAAATTGTATTTGCCTGTGCTCATTTAAAAAAATTTCTTTTTCTTACATAACTCTTATTTTTATGGGCTTCAACTCAGTTATTCTGAGTTTTACTTAACATCCCCTTCAACCCACCCACACCCACCACACATCTTATTATGAACACTGAATGTAGGTTTATCAAATATGTCAGAGAAAGTTTGTATAGTTGTATTTGTGGTGTGTAAGTACACATATATTCATAATTTTCTTTGGTATATCTTTATATTGTGCCAACTTTTATTATAAAATGTTCCAAATATCCAGAAAAGCTGAAAGAAACCCATGAAACTTTTGCCTAGATTTGTTATTTTATCATATTTGCTTCATATTTATACACACCTTATTTGTTTCATATATATGTATACCTAAAGAGGGCTTTTTATATTTAAACACATTTTTATAGGATTTCATATCAAATTTACTACAATAAACAAAATATATTAAAAATAAATATATAACGGGGCGCCTGGGTGGCTTAGTCGGTTAAGCGACCGACTTTCGCTTAGGTCATGATCTCACGGTTCGTGGGTTCGAGCCCCGTGTCGGGCTCTGTGCTGACTGCCAGCTCAGAGCCTGGAGCCTGTTTCATTCTGTGATTCCCTCTCTCTCTGACCCTCCCCTGCTCACGCTGTCTGTCTGTCTCTCTCTCTCTCCTAAAAATAAATAAAACATTAAAAAATAAAAAAATAAATATATAACAAAATAAAAGTAAATTGTCAATAATTTTACAAAAGACAAAAGTACTAGAATACAAGTTATCTTTGAAAAGTCTTTTTGTCTGTACTTATAGATGGGTATGATCTTACAAATACCCATGAAAATAACAAGCATCATTTGAATAATCCTCAGCATTTACAAACTATTCTCATGGATTCTCTCACTTAAATTGCAAAGAATTTCTGAACTAAATAGGTTCCATTATCTACCAAAGGCAATAATACAGAAAAGTAAATGTTCATATATATATGAAGCAAATATGATAAAGTATTTAAGAAAGATAGTCTGCATTTCCTTTCCAAAAAAAAATTCTCAATCATATGAAAGGAATTGCAAACATTATGACCCTTCATTCCTTTTTTAACATGAATTTTCTCCAGACTGAAAAAAAATCAATGTTAAATGGGTAAAGGAGTTCCTTGCTTCCAAACTCATGAATATTATTGTGGCTTTTTATGCTCTACTCAGTTGTACATTAATTATACATTAACTCATGTAATAAACATTATCAAATGCTTTCAATTTGTCTGATACCATGTAGGCCCAGAGTTAAAAAGATCTGGCATTGGCACTCAAAAACCCTCAGAGCATAGTAACAAAAACAGGCCTTTGTGCAGTGAGACATATGTGGTATGGTAGAGGCCAGAAGAAGGCAGCACAGATTCTAGGAGATACCCAGAAATCAGGAGTATGAAGTAAGAGACAAGATCAAATCTGAGTCTGTATTGAGTAGTTTTAGCCAAGACTTAAAAGATGGCATGAAGTTAGTCAGGTGAAGAACTTGCATTAGCGTATTCTAGTCTTGGAGGAATGTGTGCACTGTGGACAAGATGATGTGGCATGATGTGCTTAGGATATGGATGTTGGTATAGCTGAAGAACTTATCATGCGCCAGGATGCACTAGTCATTTATAACTCATTTCGTTATGAATAACTATCATGGATAGTCTAGTGTAGAAAGCATTTCATATATTTTAGAGGATTATAAAAGAATTAAGGGCTTTCAACATATGAGAAAGGCTGTAGCAGCAGATCAAAGCCCGGGCCTCCAGGAATAACCCATACAAGTATGAAGTTACTTCCACTAGGATGCCTCTGGAGCTCTGCTGAATCACTAGCTGCTTCCATGCCCCAACCTTGGTGCTCACAAGAGTCTGTAGCAGAGGCCCTGGAAGACTGCTCAGGAAACCCACTGATTCTACAACCATACCTGCCACTGACAACAGCTAAATGTAGGTTAAAAAATGGCCTGTGCATGATTTCCACATTCTAATATTCACACAAGTATAGCTAATTGGTAAGAATACTTTGCTTCCAGAATCCCAGATACAAGGAAAATGCAGTCTGGGAAGTGCAGCCTTTAGCTTTTCACTCTTTTCCATCAGAATGAAGGTGGAATGGAAATAAAGATTCGCTCCGGTAAAGTTTTCCAGACTCTCTCCTAACCTGTCTCCTTTCTGAACTAAATGCACTGTTACAACCACTGATTAACAATTCAAGGTGCAGATTGATGCCAAATGTGTTTCCTTTTGCTTTTCTATTGAGTGTAAACTGCATCCTGTTCAGGAACGATGCCATGGTCTTGACTTTTAAGACAAAATCACAGAACAAACTGAATTTGGCAACCCAGACAATTAACTTGTTCACCAATACCTTTAAATATATGACTTTTTATTTGGATGATGGTAAACCACAAAGATAGGTATAAATGAATGAAGAACCCGTCATGTAATCCTGAGTTTTAAGCTAAAATAAATATGTATTTATTAAAGTAGACTTACTGGCTGATAGAATCTTTACCACATCTACAAAGGTGATTAAACATCTGCAAGACCAAGTATTACTTTTTATTTATTTTTTTTAAGTTTTTATTATGTTTATTTATTTCTAGGAGAGAGAGAGAGTGAGAGACAGCGTGAGCAGGGGAGGGTCAGAGAGAGGGAGATACAGACTCTGAAATAGGCTCCAGGCTCTGAGCTGGCTGTCAGCACAGAGCCCGACGCGGGGCTCGAACCCACGAACCGCGAGATCATGACCTAAGCGAAAGTCGGACGCTTAACCGACTAAGCCACCCAGGCGCCCCAAGTATTACTTTTTAGAATGCTGAGATTAATGTTAAAAGGCATCAAGGCATATAACAAAAATTGATTAGGATCTGAAAATCTTTATGTTATAAATCCTATCAGGTGTATCAATATTCTTGTAGTCTTTTCAAGTGGACATCCAACATCTACTAGAATACTTCAAGAAATCAGAAACTACTTACCTGTCTCATTACCATATTCCATTTTGTTCTCAACTACAGTAAAATATCTCCTGAATTTTAGCCCCAGTCCTAGTTCTGTACTTTGGAGACATTAAAGTTAAGTCTATGTCTTCTTCTGACTTGTGACCTTTTAATATTTAAAGTTTGCACCCACATTCTCCCTATATCTTCTCTCCTACAAACTAATCATCTTCAGTCATTGTTTCATGCCATCATGACATTTTCCAGTTCCCTTTAGCTTGGTCTAGATATGGTCAGATAATTGTAGAATATAACACAACTATATTAAGCGTACATAAATCATGGACTAGAATTTTGGAGGTGATATCATATAATGTGTTGGTTTGAACTAAGATTACTAGCAACTAAAATTATGTATTTTTCAGATGTACTGGTTTCAAGTCATTTCTCTTTATCTCATACACATTTGGCTATAACACCTGGAACTAAGTCCCAGAGTTTTATTACTGTTAAGTATTGACCTGTTATATTACATGCATACTTAGTCTGTTGATTTATAATCTCATGGTCAAAGACAGATGCTATACCTCCAAGAATCACATTTTGCTCCCAAGAGTAAGAAGTAAGGAAGATGAAGGGCTATAAAAGCAGTAGCAACAAATTTTACTTGTCTCTCATTGGTCAGAAATATGTCAGGTGTCCACTCCTACCTGCAAAAGAGGTTAAAAATAAAATATTTTGCTTCTAAGCCTCTGTTAAGTAAAACAATAAGAAATTAGGTAGAGGGGCGGCCGGGTGGTTCAATCGGTTGGGCGTCTGACTTCAGCTCAGGTCATGATCTCACAATTCGTGGGTTCAAGCCCCGCGTCGGGCTCTGTGCTAACGGCTCAGAGCCTCGAGCCTGTTTCAGATTTTGTATCTCCCTCTCTGTCTGGCCTTCCCCTGTTCATGCTCTCTCCGTCTCTCTCTCTCTCTCTCTCAGAAATAAATAAAAAAAGTAAAAAAATTTAATAAATAATAATAAAAAAATGAAATTAGGTAGTAAGAAATATTAATCATAAGCCGACCTGTAATATCTGCTACAATGTACAGTATGTGAATTTACACTTGTTCCCTGTACTAAACACACATAATCCAACCTTATAATGTTTCATTCTGGAAATTTTCTACAATTATTGTCATTTTCACTAATTTAAAGTTCATAGCAATCATTTTCTTGCATTCCTTAAAAATAAGGATAACAGTTGTTGGTAATCTTCCATCACTTATTTTCTGCTCCACAATTTTTTTTAAATCTTTCAGTGATTTTCATCTACAAATTCTTTCAGGATGTAATTAACCTAGTCCAGAAAAGTAAAACTCATTTAGAGCAATTATGTGCACATTTAGCTTCTAGTCAATAACTTGGCTTCATTTCTCTATTATCAATAAATTTCCTAGCTTATTCTCTTCAACAGATAAATGATTTAAGCAAGCAAATGTGCCACTGCTCACTTTTCTCATATTTTTTTATATCTAACCCAAAATACCAGGCCTGCCTTCGTTTCCTTCTAGTTCCAAATTTGGAAAATCTTTATTCAATCATCTTTCTTTTAGAAACTTAAAATCATTTTCATCTTTCCTCTGAACTTATTGAAATTTATTTTAAAGTCAGACATGTATTTCCACACTCTATCACATCTCGCATATACATGAAGAGTGCTTAATTGACTGCTCTATTTACACAAAAATTTGCACACAGGATTAGTCCAAAAGAGTAGGAGTCCACATCATTTCCTAACCCTCTAAGTTAACAAACCATGAACACAATAGGTCACCTTAGCATTGAGGGAAGTAATTGGTGGATTAGAGTCAACTGCATTTTTATCGTATCAGTGTTTTGTAAAAGGTCAGTGTACAAAGAGATGAGGAGATTAAAAGTTTACAGAATAACAAAATTTTCATAAGCCCCAGTGTGTTGGCTTCAGGTTGGATGTAACTGGACATTTTAAGTCTCATAATTTGAGACTGTATGGAATTTAATGGGCAATGAAGTGTCATAAATAGCATTAAAGTGAATTTCCTTCATGCTCTTGTTGTCTAAAGAACTGTCTGAAAATGACCAAAATGGCAACCTTCCCCTCTAGTGGTTAAAAATTCCTGCTAAATAGGAGTGCCTGGATGGCTCAGTCAGTTAAGTGGCCGACTTCAGCTCAGGTCATGACCTTGCGGTCTGTGAGTTCGAGCCCTTCATCAGGCTCTGTGCTGGCAGCTCAGAGCCTGGAGCCTGCTTCTGATTCTGGGTCTCCCTCTCTCTCTGCTCCTCCCCTGCTTGCTCTCTGTCTCAAAAATAATAAACATTAAAATTAAAAAAAAAATCCCTGCTAAATAGCATAACAAACATATTAGAAATAAACCAAAACCCTATTTGATTAAGGGTCTTTATAATAATAACCCTATTTAATGCTGTTTGTCTTAAAAACAAAATAAAACAAAACACAAAACAACACAGCATGATTAATGAGCCTGAAATTTTTAGCTTTGTGAAGACAAGTTTGCTAACCCAATTTTTTGGCATCATTCTCAGCACTTGAAAGAATAAAGGATTCTCTAATATGATGGTCTAGTGAAACTCAGTTTTATAATTATGTAAAATTTTTCAAAGTGCTAAAATTAAAAGTTTGTAATTTATTATAGAAGTAGTATGGACTTATCCAGGCTAACACAGGGAGTACTGTAAGCAATTTCATGTGTATTATATGACAACCTGAGGTCAATATCTCTGCATACATTTAGGAGCATGTCATGGTTTCCACTGTTTCTATACATCTAACTTGTAAATAGATTGAAACCCAATGACATGGGTGCACACGGGTACCCAGTAAGATGGGGTGATTTATTTTTATGTGATGAACTCAGAATATTATGACAAATTTTTTTACACTCATAAAATACTGTGAAAATTATTTCTGCAAAAAATAAACTTTGTTTTTTTATATATACTCACCTTGAAAAAAAATGTCCAAATCACAACAGCATATGACTTATAAAATATACTGAACAAAAAATCAGTTCTAGTAAGATATTTCTTAATATTTCCAAGACTACCAAGTACACATTGCTTTGAGAAAATTACACCATTTAAATATTATTGGATAGCAATTTGGTTATTTCTTAAAGGACAAATGCGGTTGTTTGACTCTGATTAAAAATAATTGTTAACTGCTCATTGTATTTTGATCTTACACTTTGAAGCACATTGTCTCACATTCTTACAATACTCTTACAATAGTCAAGAGGATGGCCTTATTAGCCTTTTTATAACAGAAATCTTGAACCTAAGAAGATCCTTTCTCAAGATTATTGTTTTATAAGTAGCAAAGCTATGATTCAAATCTCTAGATTATAAATCACTTTCTTTCTTACATGCCATGATATCGTATATGTCACACTCTTTCTTATATGTCAAGATATCCCAACTACCACGTTAATCTAAATGAACTTAATGCTAATATCCCACAGTATAACTTTTGATCATATATCCCCTGTATGGTTTCCTTATTATTTATTTATTTTTGTATATGTCCAGATTGTTGCCCAAGAATTTAGTTCTTTGGGACTGTAGAATGTATCATACAATTCTTTGTTCTCCTCGGCAACCAAGAACAATTTTGAATGCCCACTGGACATTGATTAATGGATATATCTGCAAAAGTTATTGTTTCAATAAAATATAGTACATTGTAAAAACTCTTTTATTGTTTTCAATGTGCTTTCACTTGAACTGATGTAAGAAAAATTAGACTTTTGGTAAGAGTCTAAAATAAGTTTTACCATCAGTGATATCAAATATTCAAAAACAGTTAAAATCATAATCTTTACATACAGAAGAACAGACGTGGGAAATTTTAAGTACCAAAGCTGTAATGAATAAAGTAAATGGCAGTGAATGGATGAGATTATAAGAACTAAGGCTTTAGTCTACCAGGCGCATGGCACTAAGAAATTCTGTGAAGTTACACTGCACTGTGACATATTCATTACATTGTAGATTATAATAGAAAAAAATAATAAATGACCCAAGTATGCAATAGAGTACTTTTTCCTCACATAATGAAATATTATATATTAATTAAAAATGATGTTGTAGTAGCATTTTTTAATGATAAAAAAGTTCATAATATATTTAGTGAAAAGCCAGCCAACTAAGATAATGACTATATATGCACATGTGTTTCTTTTCTGTGTGTTACAGGGTAGGAAATGGGAATCTTTTTCTATCAGCTCTAAGACCTGAAGGCCATAAGCAGCAAATAATCCCACATTACAAAGGCAGTCACAGAGGTATAAAGAGAGTGATTGATATCAGAACCGTGACCCTTAGTACCCGCTTTATCTGAGCCCCAAGAACCATAAGCACCCAAAATGGGGAATGGTAGGAAATTTTTTCCCTTCTCAATCCTACTTTGAGGATGGCTTCAGGAGACCACTCAAAAAGCTTGATAGGTGACCCAGAAGTTCAAAGGACAGATTGGCATCTGAATAATTCTAAAGATTCCAAGACTGGCTGAACCAGTTTATGTCCACAGAACAGAGGGCTGTGTTTGGGATGTAGCTCCAGGAGCACAGATAGGCAAAGGTGCATGTTTCCTATGCACTAGATACGGATCACATGAGAATGAGTTGCGCTGGGGTGACCATGGATCTTGCCATTATCAGACACGTATTGTTCCATAAGAAAGAACTACAAAGTCAGTAGTATACAAAATCAGAGATTTGCAGGCTGGCTAGAGGTCAGCTTGGGGTCAGCTGGACAGTTGAGTTTTAAGCTACAGGCCAGGTAGGCTGGCTCCTAGCTCAGTTCTGCTCCATGAACCTTCATTCTCAGGTTCAGGCTGAAGGAGGAGGAGCTATCCAGTGTTGGTAAGTAGAATTATTGCTTAGAAATGTTCACTCTCTCCCACTCACTTCCATGGGAAGATCCTCTGCCCCACTGATACTGGGTTTTTCCATGTGACTTCCTTTGGTCAGTGGGATCTAACGGGTATGAAACACCAGAGAGCAAACAGTGCTTGTGCTTACGCCAGCTCTTCCGCGATTTCCAGGAGAATCACATCCCATGGGCCATCCTGCCAATCCCAGAGGAGAAAGAAACTACTGAAGACTAAGAAGGGTAAAAAAAGACTCAACCTTGTCCAACCCCTGCTTTCCCACTAGAGGCTTCCCGTTTAGAACAGGTCTGGGTTGGGACCTAACGTTTGAATTACAGAAACAATTGCCTGGAGATGAACTTTTTTGTGAGTGCTTTCGGTTATCTATGAATTAGTAGAAAGCCTGCTAATGACTTTACCCAGCACCAAAGAGGGTTTTAAGTGAACTGGGTGGGGTAAAGAAGGAGAGGGAGACTGAGGAATAGTTTTCTGTAGTAGAAATTTGTTTCTGGAAAGTAGTACTGATTTCCTGAATCCTGCTTGTTCTATGACATTTTTTTAATGTGAGAATGTATGTAGGTATGTATAGAAGAAGGAGGAACTAAAAGAAAAAAATTAACAGTAAAACTTAGCAATTAGCAGATTTCATTATATGCTATATAAAAGCTAAATCTATTACTATTTTTATAAAGGAAAAAGATGATCGTAAGTTATGCAGTTCAATACAATCCCTGCATTTACGTCTTTTATTTTTACTCTAACAAAAATAATAACAAATCATATGTTCTCAACTAGTTTCATATTCTTAAATGTGTAAAAGTTTTTGAAGAAGGAAAATAGGAGAAAATGGTGCAATAACATTGACAATCAAACAACCTTTAGCATTATCTTCTTATCTAACAGCATAAAATATCTCAGTCTTCACCATGGGGGTCAGCTTGCATCATTCTAATCTCTCTTTATTGAGTAGTATTTGTAGAAGCTAATTAGGCAGACAGGATAGAAAAATACCTTTCCCACCAGCACTAATTTCTCAGCATACATCTTACAGGGGCTGAGACATGTGCTTTTTACTGAGTCAAGGCATTAAATATACTAGATCACCTCGGATAGGAAACTATCAGTTTGCTTTCATATTAGCTAAGGCTCCCCTATGTGATTAGACCTATTGCTGCCATGAAGACATGGAACAGAGCCTAGAAACAAGGGCACAGGATCATTTGCTGGAGGAGAGAGGATAATCCAGAAGACGTAGGGAATGGCCTTTGCTGAGAAACCTGCATGTGGCAAGGAGGTACTTAGGTGGTGGGGTGTGAGGGAGGACAGAATGAATGGTCACAGGAAGAACAATATATCTTACTCAACAAACGTCCTTAAGCTGCTCTGCCAAAGAGGCCAAAATGAGGCATGTTGCAATGTAAAGTGTATATTAGACTGCACCTGAGAGATTGTAAGTAGAGAATTAAAATGGTTTAGAGCCCTCTGTGGCTAACCCTTAGGGAAGAAGCTATGGCTACCATTCTGGAAAAAAGTAAAGTGCACAAACGGTAAAATACGACAAACAGAAATTTGAAATGTCACCACATCTCTTTCTCTCTGATGTTTTCAGGGATCGCTGCCACCTGAGCCAAAAGGTGGAGCAGGGAACGTTGCTGAGAGTATGGCTGAAGAGAAGTCACTGGATCTCACCTCAACACAATTCCTCTTTAGTTTCTGTTCAAATCTAATGTCCTATCCCCAAGTGAATGGGAACTGTTCAAGTCAAACCAGCTACAGTCTATTATATACTCCATTAACTTTTACCAAGTTATTAAAAACAAATGTCTTATATCAGTACTGTGATCTGGCTAAGGCCATAGAGAGAAAGAAATGAAATCTTCTGCTATTTTGACAAGAAACACATTCAGGTGAATAACAGAATCAGAACAGGATTTCTTTCCTTAATTTAATACAATTTATTTGAATAGGTCAATCGGTTTTTGAATGCTTATGGCCATTAGTTCAGTTGACAAATAGGTGTAAACATCTGTTCCTTACTTTTGCTTTAGAATGACCTGTGCATTTCTATCTTACACCCTTTCTCATAAGAGAGAAATATTTTTAAAAATCATATTACATAAAAAGAGAAAAATAAATGGACACTAAACCTCAATTGTATGTGTCATTATCTTCACATCGAAAACATATTGCATACTTCACATATTGGACAAACAATAAAAAATCACCATGTATTGCTTATTTTATTGACCTTTCCAGTGCTTTCAAACCTGAACCTTCTGGACAGATGTAAGAAAACTTTATGAAGATGATCCATAAAGAATGATTTTTTTTTAGTGGAATCATATCTGACTGGTCTGCACTTCATCATGGCTTCTTATATCAAGGGAATAAAACCTGGCCAATTGTCACTCTCACACTGTCAGCAGAAAGACTGCAAACATTCATGGTGTTAATGAGAAATTATTCATATGTCATCATTAGGTTGAAAGAAATTTGAACATTTTGGTAAAGTCTGCAAAGCACCAGAGTGCTTCCTTCATAGAGCTGTTTATGAGAAGTCTCAGCCCTGGGTCTAAGAATTTTCATGACTTAAACTTTCTAGTCAGACTTCCTGCAAATTCTTCATGAAGTCTGAGAAATCACAACTGCAGACCCAGATTTCTCCAAAGAAAGCTCTCTGCCTGGCTAAGTCAAAAGACAACAAATGTAAAAGGAATAGGACCTTCATCAGAATGCCTGTTGCCATCCTCTGTTGGCATCCTTACACACTGACGAGATAATACATAGTGACTACATTTTGAAGGTATAATCACACCCACAAACACATCCATACACAAACACAAAACACAAGCACGCGTTCTCTCTTTCATCAGTTGTATATGCTTACTTTCGGAAGGTACATAACAAACTTTATTGTCATTTAAGGAATCCAAATTTATAAGCTAGGCATATAATTTTTAAATATTTTATTTATAAAAATAAATAAATGAAATTTCTGGGCAAATTATATATCAGAAAAAATGGAGGATGTATGATTAAGTTTGGTCAATGCATGAAAAGTATTATTGGCAATGTAGAAAAATATTTTCAGCATGATATATTAACTCAGTTCTTTTTAAAAATAAAAACATCAGTGGGGGAGCCTGAGTGGTGCAGTCAGTTGCACATCGGACTTTGGGATCAGGTCATGCTCTCACCGTTGGTGAGTTGAAGCCCTGCGTAGGGCTCTGTGCGGACAGTTCAGAGTCTGGAGCCTGCTTCAGATTTTGTGTCTCCCTTTCTTTCCACCCTCCGCTCATTCTCTCTCATGCTCTCTCAAAAGTGAATAAACATTTAAAAAATTAAAAAATAAATAACTAAAATCATATTTCAAAATTGTTTAATAGTCTTTAAAAAATAGATAAAAATGGGGCACCTGGGAGGCTCAGTTGATTAAGAGTCTGACTTTGGCTCAGGTCATGATCTCACGGTTCATGGGTTTAAGCTCCATATCAGGCTCTGTGCTGACAGCTTAGAGCCTGGACCCTGCTGCAGATTCTGTCTGTCTGTCTGTCTGTCTCTCTGCCCCTCCCCAGCTCACACTCTGTCTCTGTCTCAAAAATAACCATTAAAAATATATTTAAAATAAATAAATAAAAATAAATAAAATAAAAAGTAGATAAATAGCCTAAACCAAGAACCTAACTAAATCTGGAGAACAATAGGTCAAGAGCCCAGGTAAGATACCAGGTATGATTGCTAGGCAGGAAAGAAAGACATCGTGGAAATCTAAAGATTCTAGGAAAGGAAGAATCAAGGCGCCATTTAAGCAATCAACATAAGCACTCAAGAAGCTTTCTTGATATAATGGGCAACACCCAAGCAAATTCTGAATCTCAGGTAACCTACTGGAGTAGACAAGGATAAGTGGCCAGCAGCCAAGCTAGCTCCAACAGAAGAAGATGTGGAGAGCATACAAAGGAACATTTTGAATTTCAAGGCAGTTTTATTTGACAGTTTGAAGTATTTTCATATAAATCTTATAATCTGGAAGATACATATGGAAGTGTGTGTCTTGCTTAAAGGTTTGAGGAGCCATATTTAAACAACCATATCAGTAAGAAATGGAAAAGTAGAAAGACAGCAAAGTATTTTTCTGACCTATTGCTGTGATGGTGGAATCGAATCTTCCTTTTTGTTTTTTCCTGTGGAAACATAGAAAGAGACTTTGCTATGGACTAAATTGTGCCCCCCCCTCCCTGAAATTCATATGTTGAAGCCTTAACCCCCATGTGACTATGTTTGGAAATAGGAGATCATTAAGGTTAAATAAGGTCATAAGAGTGGTGCCCTAATCTGAAAGGGTTTATAAGACGAGGAAGAAAGACAAATCTATCCCTCACCATCCCACTCGCTCCATGACTCATATGCACAGAAAAAAAGTTTATGTGAGGACACAGGAAGGTAACCATCTACAAGCCAGGAAAAGATATCTCACCAAGAAACACATTGGCCAACACCTTGATCTGGAACTTCTAGCTTCCAGAACTGTGAAAAGATAGATGTCTACTGTTTAAGCCATCCAATCTATATTATTTTGCTGTGGCAGCCCATGCAGAATAAGAAAAGCTTCTTTCCCAGTAACATGACAGACAATGATGACAAAGTGGAGAAATTCTTAAACCACAGCAGAATGAAGGAGAAGTGAATAAGGCTCTGGCTCAGAGGTGAAACTCCTAAGGAGCTGAGCATGGAATGATATAAAAAGGAATATCACCATGCCAGCTGGAATCATTCAGGCTCACTATTTATTTCAAACTTAGAAAGAAAGGAGAAACGTTCTTTTTCCTCCTCTTCATCACTCACTTCTCTGATTAAAATCATCTCCCTGCTCAGTGCTCTCTTCCTTCTCTCTGTATACCTTTTCAATCTTTACTTTCTTTTCTCCCTTTTTCCTTCTTTTTAACCTCTATTTCTATCATCCTTTTTGTTATTCCTTCCACATATTTATATATGCTGAAATAAAACAGATGTTTTATGTGACTGCATTTTAACAATCACATAGTGACACTAGCCTTATAGAATGAAATGTCAAGGACAAACATAACGCTTTGGATATAAGCTGTAGATGATTTACAGACTAAAAGATGGAGATAGTAAAAATTAGTTTGGTCATTCACTAACACTGGCACACTCATTCTTAATTTATCCATTTAAACCAAGCAAAGTATGTTTCCCAGCTTGCAAATCCAATGACCTTACAGTATTTAACGTGCATTAAAATATACTGTGGGAGGTGTGAGTGTGTGTATCACTGTATCAGGTTTATGTAGAGGTGGAAATAATAAAAGCTGTGCATAGATGGCACAACTGAGCAAAGTACATATTTCTCTTACCTAATCACTGAGACACAAAAAACACTGCATCTATACAATCATATGATGAACACTAGGACAAATGAAGAATTGGGGGAGATAAATCAGCTTCCGACACACAGCAAAAATATTTGACAACCCAAATTTAGTGTTGATTATCTTGAAAAAATAAGCCCCAAATTGGGAGGCAAAAAGATTTAAGTATCCAATTTCCATAAAACTGAGAAATTATCAAGCTGTTTGCCTTGCAGAGCATGTCTATCAGATGTGAAGCACATTTTGGGTTTGAATCCCTCCAAAGCTATCCAGCACATAGCATCCCTGTAGGGCAGCAACAGACCCCAAACCATTATGCTGAAATTGTGCACAAGTGCCATTCAGAAGCAAATTGATGAATGTAATATCACTACATCTAACCTGACTACTCTCCAGTTACCAAACCAAGTGGCCTGTATGGAAACAGACGCATCTTCTAATTGGTTTGTTAGTTATCTTTGCTCACTTGTGCAGTAGTACTACGCAAAACACAGTTCTAAACACAAAGTACTGATACTAGCCAAACTTCTGAGCATTGTACCTAGCTACTGAGGTTTTCACTCACCAAAGTCATTCTGTAGCTCTTGGGCCTGGCCTACGAGTGGCCTTTAATGGCCACTGCCACCTTTAAGTTCTCCTGGCCACAATACAAATGCATTCAAGTTGAGATGGTTAACCAAATTGATGGAAAAGCTTTGGGAGAGTTACTAGACCATAAAGGTTATCAGAAATATCAGTGTAAAATGAACGAAAGTGGTTGTATAGGTATAGCTCAGTGCTATAGTCATCACAGCCATTTATATAATATTATTAGAAAGCTTAAATGATAGGTTTTTAGGCAAATAATACAGAAGATGAAAGATGCTACTCCAGATAAAAACCTGAAAATCATTCCTGACTGCTCAATAGGTCTCATAATAACAAGATATGTCATAGTCATTTCAGATTGCTATAACAATAATACCATAGATTAAGTGTCTTTTTTTAATGTTTATTATTTATTTTGAGAGAGAGAGAGAGAGAAAGATGGAGAGAGAAAGAGAGATGCAGATAGAGAAGAGGGAGAGAATCCCAAGCAGGCTGTGTGCTGTCAGCTCAGAGCCTGATGCAGGGCTTGAATTCACAAACCATGAGATTATGACTTGATCTGAAATCAAGAATTGGATGCTTACCTGACTGAGTCATCCATGCACCCCTAAACACTTGTTTCTCATAGTTCTGGAGACTGCGAAGCCCAAAATCAGAATGCCAGCATGGTTAAGTTCTGGGAAGACCTCTTTCTGTCCCATGGCAGACAGAGATAAAAGTAAGGTCTCTCCTGCCTCTTCTTATAAGGGCACTAATCCTATTCATGTGGGCTCTGCTCTTATGACCTAATTACCTCCTCAAAGCCCCACCTCTAATACCATCACAATGGTAATTTCAACATATGAATTTTTGGAGGACACAAACATTCAGTCCATAAAAATATATATGACAATGGGGCCACACTTAAGAATCTGCAAAGAACTTTCAAGCACATATTCTCTCAATATTTTTTCACTCAGCAGCATTGGTATCACTGTCTCTCATTTTAAACATTAGTAATGGAAATTGAGGAACTGAATTCCTGGCATGTATCCAGCAGGTACAGAAAAAGATACCAAGTTTAGTTGCCTGACTCTTGGTTCAGTGTCTTTCCACCTTTTCCAAACTTTGATCTACATATGAACAAAACTGCTTGTTAAGATGCACTACATTATGCTTCTGTAACCCGTGTATTGATCATCTGAAATGCCTGTGGTAGACAGAAAGCAGTGGTTTCTTATCCATGTGGAAACCCCTAGTGAAACCGTGTTGAAATGGAGTCCCAGACTCCTGGCCAGCAACTTTGCAATGTGAAGGGCAAGTCAACAGCTATGGCTGTGGTTTAGTGCTATGGATAGCAGGGAAGTTGTGCCAACACGCACAGTCTATGGATATTAATATTAATATTATTTTAATAGCATTTGATTTTATTTTTCATAGAGAAAACATATTTTTTCAAAGATTGAGATCTACATCATTAAACCTTTTCTTTCCTTATATAATGAGAGGAATAAGATTACCTGCTTGTTTTAAGAGTAATTGGAACATAGTATGAACATAATTGGAAGTATTCTATATTTGGAAAATAAAAAATTATTTAAACTATACATTTACATAATACATGCGGCTAAAGGGTAGGCAACAAATTTTATTTTGTAATGATTTATGTTTCTAATTTTTAAATTGAAACTGAAATAAGAATTTCTGAATTCTGTCATCTGTGGGAATATTATAATCTTCAACAAATGCTTTATTGTTTGTCCCAATGGAATACTATTTCATTTTTTACTCAACTAATATACAGAAATATTACAATCATAGAAAGCCTAGTGGGGGGTTCTACCCTCACAGATAGCCAATGGTATTATAATGTACAAAACTGTGTCATCATAGATTTTAAGTATTAAAAGGAGAGTTTCTGTTGTAATATGTGCTGAGTTTTGATAATTAAGTACAGTCTTTGAAAGGAAGAAATTACCAGTTGAAACATGCTGAGGGAAAATCTTCAGTTACACAAGGCCCTTTTAGTCATTTGAGCACCATGCATTATGTGCAAAATAAAAAGATTTGCATTTAACAAACATTATTTTTAATAACTGTACCTGTAGGCCTAAAACTTGGTCATGTGTGGTTTTTTATGGTTTACAGTTTTCCCGAAGTAGCTAACCCATAGTTGGAAACACATGCTGACCAATTTGATGATGTCCTAATGAAAATTTTGTCAGGAATTTTTCCAGCATTTCCCACTGAGATCAAATCACCATCAGACATTCTTCCACATAGTATCTTCTATCTCATCCCTTAATGTTTGACTGTGCTTTTCATTTTATTTAATTAATCCTACAGAGGGCCCTTATTTACTGTTGCCACCTGAGAGAGAAGGTATGAAGAGACAGGCTTTTGCAGTCATTCTTGGCTCAGCACCTTCCTTTCAACATTAGGAGCATATGTGCGCTGTTGGATGCTTAAGATCACACCCATCTGCTTAGACAGTGAGAAATCTGTGGGGAAGTTGGTTGCTTCTTTGCCTTAGGGTTCAAGTGTCATAAAGTGATGGCTGTATATAAACAAGCTGTAGGAACTTTGAAAATACCCCTGTTTCACCTGGTCTAAAACACAGGCCCAAACTCTTCCCCACATGCTGCTCTTCAAACACTTGCCAAAATAATACTGGGAAAAGAAGCAAAATTGTGAATGTTTTTAGCTGCCAGGAACAACAATGCTACAGGTGCCTTGGAAACTTAGTTAAATCCTGAAGCTGAGTCCAGGTGAAAAATCAACACCTGATATGGAGAAGAGAATTCAAGCCAAAGATCCACCATAAACATTGTCATATTAAAAAGGCATATCTCTCATGTAAGACTAGAAATGCATGTATTCAGTTTTCCATCCATGATAGGAAATTGCCATAAGAAATAGGTAATAAAGAGACAATTACACACTGACTTCCAAAGTAATCAAAAAAGTATACCCAAGCTCTGCAGTAGGTGGGAAAATAATGACAAAGAATTTGTATATTTTCCATACATTCAATGAATAATTTATATACACAAATACAAACAGATATAATATGAATTCAACACTGTACTGGACACAAAGGATACATGGCCATGCAGTGACAGTCCTTTAAACACACACTCCTAGGCACCATACTGTGCCAATGCTGCCAACTTCACACACCACCCTACATTCAAGGCAGTGACCTATCTGTGCAACACTTGTGATATCAAGTCACCAACTCTTTTGACATTAACTAACTTTCTACTATAATTTAAGTACTGAACAAGGATCTCTCTCCATACATATATAACTTCATTTAATTGTCATAGTGCTATTTTTGCTTGATCATGTCTGTTTTACTCAGAACTCCTGGCCATGCTTACCTTTGATGTATGCC
Organism: Crocuta crocuta; assembly: GCF_008692635.1. NCBI lineage: Eukaryota > Metazoa > Chordata > Mammalia > Carnivora > Hyaenidae > Crocuta > Crocuta crocuta. The sequence goes on along the minus strand of NW_027529463.1, from coordinate 197,495 downwards.
TTAGTCCCCCTCAGATTCCACATCTGTACTTATAATCCTCCAATAGAGTAATGGCAGAGACCTAACCATGAAAGTGCCGGATCAAGATGTAAAGACACTCAGATCCAGAAAGCACCAAAATGAAAAGGGCCTTTCTCTAGTGAAATCTCATTAAAGTATATGGGGGTTGAGGGTGGAGGTAGGGGAAGATGGGTGATGGGTGTTGGGCACTGAGGAGGGCACTTGTTGGGATGAGCACTGGGTGTTGTATGTAAGCGATGAATCATGGGAATATGCTCCCAAAACCAAGAGCACACTGTATATGCTGTATGTTAGCTAACTTGACAATAAATTATATTAAAATAAATAAATAAGTAAATAAATAATAAAATAAAATGATGCTCTTAGAAATTAAAAATATACTTTCAAAGACAAAAATTTAAAATGTATACATTTAAATGATAAAAATAAAGATATACAATTACTCCATATAGTCTATATGCAATTCAGATGAGCCACCATGGTCCTGGGGAGCTAGGAAAGAGAGTTGGCATTAGGTGAGGGAATAAATATTTAAACTTAGTAATAGTAAGACTGTCTACAATATGTATTTTTTATTTTTAAATTCTAACTCAATGAAAAAACTAGTACTTATATTTACAAGACAAACAATTTAAGTAACTGAATTCATATACAGAGGAACAATTCTATCACTGTGTAGTTGTCAGGGTTCTCTAAAGAAACAGAGCCAGTAGGAGATGGAGACACACGCACACACACATACACACACACATACACACACACTGAGAAGAAGGGAGGCAGGGAGAGAGAGAGATTGATTTATTATGAATTTATTATGAGGAGTTGACTCACACAATCATGGAATCTGAGAAGGCCCATGGTTTGGCACGTGCAAGCTGGAGACCCAGGAAAGCCTGTGATGTAGTTCAAGACTGAAGGCCTACAAGAGAGCCCAATGGCTTAAATCCCAGTCCAAGGGCTAGAAAAGATGAGCCATCCCAAAGCAAGCAGAAATGCAAGAAGCAAAAAGGGGTGAATTCCTTCTTCCTCTACCTTTTGTTTTATTCAGGCCTCAGTGGATTGCATGTTAACCATCCACAATAGGGAAGGTGATTTACTTTACTGAGTCCACTGATTCAAATGCTAATCTAATCCAAAAATACCCTCACAGAAAAACCCAAAAATAATGTTTAATCTGTCCATTTTGTGGCCAGTCAAGCTGACACATAAAATGAGCCATAACCGCCATATTACCTACATTCTTATTTTCTTGTTGTGTTATTATGTCGCTAGGGATAATGGGAAATGTTGGGCTTGGGGCTGACAAGTGTGATCTCCAATCGCTAACCATATATGTGTGTGTGTGTGTGTGTGTGTGTGTGTGTGTGTACAACCCATAAAATACCATCAAATATCCTGATAATGGCTCTTTCCAAATAGGCCATTAGCTCTCAGAAGAGGGGAAAGAGCCAATACAGCATTTCAGTAAACCAACTAAGAAAGGATGGGGGTCTGAACTAAGGCTGTTGACCATGGGAATAGAAAGCAGGTGACTGATAAGATGATAAGAGATAAAGTATGGAGATAATACCAGTAAAACATAGTTACTGACTGGATGTGGAAGAAAGAAAGAAAAAAGGATTATTAAATTTACCCAGCTATTAAGTGTTGATGCCATTAATTGAACTAGAGGTGTCAAGAAGGGAAACAAGTATAAGGAAATATCTGTATCTATATCTATATATCTATAGCAAGATTTACATATATATATATAGATAGATATATACACGTGTGTGTATATATATATGTATATATAATAAGTTTTAAAGACTCTCTTTAATTTAAGGTATTTTAAAACACACAGGTGAAGAAACCCACTGTCCAGACCACTGAACTGGGCTGGATGATGCTCTTTGAAATACTCCTTTGATCTGAGAGAGAAAAAAGCTTTTTCCTGATAGACACTGGCCTGGGTTCCATGTGTCTTTAGCCTCACAAAAGTACATGGGGCCTCCTAACTTGACAGCAGACAGATCAGTACTTCTAATTAGGCAGTTTTAAGGGAACTGCTGCTAAATCTCACTTATTTAAGTTTCTTGGATAATTAAGAGTCTACTCTTTGCCAGCAACTACTGCCTGGCTTCCCTGCCAGTGATTGCTACAAAGAGCATCACAGATAAGAAAACATTTTCTTTCTTGATATTGTTTGCACTGATACTAAGTGTACTCTCAGAGACCGATGAGAGTAATTTTGGAAGCCAAAAATATTGCCCTAGTTATTCAGAAGATGCTTCAAGTGCCAAGAAAAAAAAAGAGGATTCTGTGAATTTATGGGGACAACAGGACAACATGAATCATGAATAAAAGTCTGAGCAACAAATCTGTCTTATGACATCTATGACCTTCCTTTTTTGAATGTCTTAAAACTGACTTTTTTAATAGCTAATAACCACAATTGATTTAATCAATTAAACATAATCTTATGCTGAGAAGAAAAAAGGGTATTGGTTTTGTATGAGACAGAGGTAATGAAGGGAACTTGTACTCCTTGATGCCAAAATGTCAAGGTCCATTTAATTAATACAACCTATTAATTTAAGAGGGATAGTATATTTTTAGATTCCACATATAAGTGATATCATACAGCATTTGTCTTTCTCTGACCTACCTCACTTACTATAATGACCTCGAAGTCCATTCTTCTCAAATGGCAAGAGTTCTTTCTTTCTCATGGCTGCATAATACTCCATTATATATATGTTATGTGTGTGTGTGTGTGTGTATACACACATATTTTCTTTACCCATTTGTCTGTTGATGGACAATTAAGTATGTTTACATACCTTGACTATTGTTAATAATGCTGTAATAAACATGGATAGTGGAGGATATATCTTCAATATCCTCATTTACTATGAATAGATACCCAAAAGTGAGACTGCTGGATCATATGGTAGCTTTATTTTAAAATTTTCAGGACTCTACACTGTTCTCCATAGTGACTGTACCAATATGCATTTCAACCAATAGTGCAAAGGATTCTCTTCTTGCCATATCCTTGCCAATATGTGTTATTTCTCTTTATTCTCCCCCTAAGAAGTCTTCATGCCCAGTATGGAGCCCAGTGTGGGACACAAAGTCATGATCCTTAGGTCAAGACCTGAGCTGAAATAAATGATTCAATGCTTAACCAGCTGAGCCACCCAGGCACCCTTTTATCTCATGTCTTTTTCTCTTGTCTTTTTGGTGACAGCCATCCTCACTGTTGTGTGGTGATATCTCACTATGGTTTTGTTTTGCATTTCCTTGATGGTTAGGGATGTTGAGCACATTTTCATGTAATTGTTGGATACCTGTGTGTCTTCTTTGGAAAAATGTCTATTAGGTTTCTCTGCTCATTCTTTAATTATATTGTTTGTTTACTTATTTATTTTTTGCTATTGAATGTTATGAGTTCCTTGCATATTTCAAATATTAACCATTTATCAGATATATTATTTGCAAATATTTTCTCCCATTCTGTAGCCTGCCTTTTCATTTTGTTGGTTGTCTCTTTTGTTGTGTAGAAACTTTCCAGTTTTATGTATGTAGTACCACTTACTAATTTTGTTTTTGTTGCTTATGCCTTTGATGTTGTATCCAAACAAAATCACTGCCAAGACCATTGTCAAGGAATTTTTTTCAATGTTTTCTTTTAGGGATTTTATGGTTTCAAGTCTATGTTTAAGTCTTTAATCCATTTCAAGTTTATTTTTATAAGTGGTATAAGATAGAAATGGTGGTTACCAGGGACTGGAGAGTGAAAGAAATGGGGAGATATTGGTCTAAGTGCACAAATTTCCAGTTAGATGAATAAGTCCTGAGGATCTAATGTGCATATGGTGATTACAGTTTGTAATACTGTATTGTATATTTATTATATACTATATTATTTATGTTTTGTTTAAAATTGCTAAGAGAGTAGATCTTAAATATTCTAACCACAAAAATGAAATAGCAGTTATGTGATGTGCAGGTGCTAATCTATGGTGGTAACTGTTTTTGCAAGATATATCAAATCAACACATAGTACATCTTAAACTTACACAATATTATATGTTAATTACATCACAATAAAGCTTAATTTTTTCTAATTTTTAAAAAAGAAAAGAAGGAAAAGAATAAATAGATATGGATAGACAATTTTTTTAAAAAGAAAGAGGGAGTAGTTGACAGTGTTAAGTATTAGAGTGATGTCCATTAAAATTTTTCATTTAGATTTGAAAACACTTAATGACCTTGGAAAAAGTAGGCCCAGTATCATCACAGAGGACTGAAGTAGATTTTTTTAGGTTTATTTATTTTGAGAGAAACAGAGGGAGAGAGGGCTAACAGGGGAGGGATAGAGATAGGAGAGGAAGAATCCCATCAGGCTCCTGGCTGTCAGCACAGAGCCCAACGTGGAGCTCAATCCCATGAATCATGAGATCATGATCTGAGCCAAAACCAAAAGCTGCCCACTTAACCGACTGAGCCACCCAGTTTGCAGGACTGAAGCAGTTTATAGTCTAAAATAAAATATAGGGGAAGTGCTTTCTTTTTCCTTTTCCTCTTCTATTTCTCTTCTTATATTAGTCTTCTAGGGCTCACAGACTGAAATACCACATACTTAGTGGCTTAAACAACAGAAGTCTATTTCTCACAGTCCTGAGAAGTTAGAAGTTCAAGATTAAAGTGTTGGCAGGTTTGGCTTCTCCTGAGGCCTCTTTCCTTGGTTTATAGATGGCTACCTTCTTGCTAGGTCCTCAGATAACCTTTTCTTTGTCTCTTCCTTTCATAAGAACACAATCGGTAATTGGATTAGGGCTCCACACTTATAGCCTCATTTAACCTTAATTACTTCTTTAAAGGTTCAGTCTCCACATACAGTTACACTGGAGGTTAGGGATTCAAACTATGAATTGGGAGCTAGAGGGGAAGAACAATGAAGTTCATAATAATTCCTTTCTATTCCCTTCCTATCCTGAAGAATTCAATCCAAAGCCTGTGTGGAGACCAAGTCAGAAAGGCATCAGACTAAGGCCTGGGTGAAGACAGACTGCAGCGGTAACATACAGCATTTTAGGGCACATGTGGGGTGAGGAGAGTGATGGGTGTGTAGGGTGTGAAGTGCAAGTGTCAAAGGCCAAGTAGGGGTGAAAGGACATCCATGTTGACAAGGTTGGGGAAGATGGCCTACCATGGGTTTTTGGTCCCAGGCAAAGTGAAACACTCCTCCACCCAGGACTGAAGTCTCGAGGAGGCATCGGAGCATAGGCAAAGTAAGGAGAGCACCCATGTGGAAAGACTGGAAGCTGACAGTAGAGAATACCAGATCACAAGTGGTGTGAGAAGGAGGACCATGCAGGTCGGGGTAGGTGTCTTTGAGTGGGGTCTCAGAACCCTCATGGTGTGAGAGAGCATGGTAGTGGCAGTGTGGCACAGGTTATCTGAGTGAGTGTGGCATTAAGGAAGATTTACCTGTGAAGAGAAGGGAGTGCCAGAAATGAGGTTGCTTACACAGAGGAGAATTCATCAAATAGGTAAATAAATTTAAGGATAATAAGGACCTGTTTCTTACCATCAGAGAAAGGAGTTACAAATATGGGAAAAGAGTAAACTAACATGAACCATGTGGTATTGGATTGAAATTGGAAGTTTCAGTGTGAATTCTGAATTTTTCACATATGGACAAAATGCAAATAGATACAAATGAACGTGTGTGTGTGTGTATGTTTGTGTGTCTGTCCGTATGTGTACACTTGTATATATTCCCTAGTTCTGTCCACTGAGGGAAACTGGAAGCAGTGATACGCTATTAGCCATAAGAACAAGCAGATTTTGCTTACTGTTATATTTTCCTCTAAGGGGCGCCTGGGTGGCTTAGTCGGTTAAGCAACCGACTTCGCTTAGGTCATGATTTTGCGGTTCGTGGGTTCGAGCCCCGCATCGGGCTCTGTGCTGACTGCTAGCCCAGAGCCTGGAGCCTGTTTCATAGTCTGTGACTCCCTCTCTCTCTGACCCTCCCCTGCTCACGCTGTCTCTCTCTCTCTCTCTCTCTCCTAGAAATAAATAAAACATTAAAAAAAAATTTTTTTAAATAAAAAATGAAATTAATAGAGTCTCCCTGGAGAAATATTTGATTCCAGGCCTAGGGCAGTAAAAGGGGAGTCTGGATCTTCTGTTCTGCCAGAGAGTAAGCATCAAAGAATGATGAAGACAAGATAAATAAACCGTCTTGAGGGAACCGTTGCTGGCCAAATCTTTGCCAATATAAACATTAAAATAAATAATTATGGGAAAAGATTTTAATCTATTGAATAAAATTAAAATACAGAGTTCATACAAATATAAATAAACAAATACATAATTTGAAAGTTTGATGAGGCATGGGATATTTACATAGACTCAAATTACCTCCTCACAAGATATTAATTAATTACAAAGAGAACAAGAGTAATTTACAGCAGAGAAGCCTGGAAGTTAGCACCTTAATCAAGTGATCAATGTGAACATCATCAATAATGGGACAAATTACAGTCATGAGTCACTGACAGTATACAATGAGAACACAGAATCCCTCCTGTGATAGACCTCACATACCTGGCCTGAGCTGACTCATGAGGAAATGCCAGACAAACTAAATTGGGAGATATATTATAATACTATTGGCCTGCATTTTGTAAAGAGGTCAAAATAATGAAAAGTCAAGGAAAGACTAAGGAGCCGTTATAGATTAAAGGACACTACAAAGACCTACAACTAAATGTGTGTGATCCTGAACTGGATTCTTTTGCTATAATGGCATTTATGGGTGAAACTTGAATGGACCCTGGAAATAAGATGTTAGTGATGCTTTCATACTAATTTCCTAATTCCCATGACTGCATTGTGGTCCTGCAGAAAAATGTTTTCCGGGGAGAAAAAAAAAAAAAACAACCTTAAAATATTCAGATTTGATTATGTTGGCAATTTAATTTTAAGTAATTTAAAAATAGTTTCTGTACTATGCTAATTTCTATATTTGAAGCTGTTTGAAAAGTTGAGGGGAAAATACAAGAACTATATAATCTACAGTTAAAGGAATCAGAGAAGTGATTGTAGGGAAGCAAAGGGCAGGGATTTACTATAAAAGGGGAGAAGGAAATTTTAGAGGAGATGGAAATGTTCTACACTTGAATGGAGTAGTGGTTACTTGGGCATGCAGATTGGTCAGATCTATTAGACTGTATTTAAGATCTGTGTACATTGCTGCATTATACTTTAATGAGGTAACAAGCATAGAAAAAATGGGGACAGTGAATTCAGATAACTCATTAAAACATCTTGGTTTGGAAAAAGAGAAGAGAAAGAATGCATAACTAGAGAGGGACCTAGAGTTAAAGAGCCTTCCTTTAGTTTATTTGTCTTTTGCTTTATTTCTAGATGTGATTTTTGAACATGTGACTACACCTCATGAATTATCTGAGCATGTCAAAGGAAAACATAGAGTGAAAAAGACCAGAAAAAGAATATCCAAGAAAGAAAAGGGGCAGCTGTGACAGCAGAGTCCTGAGGGGAGATGGGAAAATGGACCTGGTCAGAGGTACACCTCATTCTGGGCACTAAATGAAACTGACTTTAGGACACAGAGAGCCATATAGATGTGGATCCTTACATTGGATATCACTATTTTTCTTGTGAAATAAGCTCTGAGGATATCTTTTGAATACAAAGGATTTAAAATGACTAAGGGGGCGGGTAGTTTAAAAGGTGGGTCAAGCTTGAAATTGGAATATCAGGACTAAGATAAGAATTGGCCAAGCATCCTAATTATATAATGAGAATGTCATGGCTTTGCACAATAATCCAGATTTCAGCTAGGAGAAAAGATAATTTTCTAAATCTGTCCTTAGTCAAATTATGTAGTCTCGATCATCTTAATTCCTTAAATCCACTTCATAGAATAGCAATTTGCTCAAATAGAAAGGATCTGAAGGAAATAAAGCAATAGGCCTACAAGAAATGCTTCATACCCTGACCCACTCAGCAGCCTGGTCAGTTTTATGTGATTAATCTCTAAGTGAATATGATGATGACATGCATTTTATTCTCTTAGCCAAACAATGTGAGGAAACATTGGAGGTGTGTAAAATTACTCTCAAAAGGACTAAGAGAGAAACATTGATAATTGTTCATAAGGCTACTTGTATGTTTTTTCTAGCTGGTAACACATTCTGCTTTCAAGCATTTCTTTTTGGTAGCAAATTTACCAGGAAGCTGTATATTACATAGGTTTTTATTGAAAGCTTTACTAGTTTAATTAGGAGTCAACGTTCAGAACTATTTCTTAAATAGTAAGCCAGGTCAACAGAGAAAATAAGATTTTTTTCTAAGATTCTATCAAAAATGTAGCTGAGGAAAAACAAAAACAAAAACAAAAAACAAGGTAGCTGGGCAGCCACTGCTTTCAGCCCTTCTCTAAATGTCTCTTGCTTCTTTTTTTTTTAATGTTTTATTTATTTCTAGGAGAGAGAGAGAGAGAGACAGCGTGAGCAGGGGAGGGTCAGAGAGAGAGGAAGTCACAGACTGAAACAGGCTCCAGGCTCTGAGCTGGCAGTCAGCACAGAGCCCGACGCGGGGCTCGAACCCACCAACGGTGAGATCATGACCTAAGCGAAAGTCGGACGCTTAACCGACTAAGCCACCCAGGCGTCCCTAAATGTCTCTTGCTTCTGAGAGGAGGATGGTGTTCCTATTGCTAGACTGATACTCTGCTCCAATCCCTGGGTCTTCCACAGAAGTAGTTGCCTTCTTATAGGAGCATATCAGCTGAGTGATTTATTCCATTTGAGCAAAATTCATAATATCACATATAACTAGCATAGATTTATGACAATTCCAAACAAAATGATTGCTTTCTTTCTGAAACTAAATTACAATAGCATTTCCCTTACTCAAGCAGTGTGCTCTCCCAATAGGANGACGCGGGGCTCGAACCCACCAACGGTGAGATCATGACCTAAGCGAAAGTCGGACGCTTAACCGACTAAGCCACCCAGGCGTCCCTAAATGTCTCTTGCTTCTGAGAGGAGGATGGTGTTCCTATTGCTAGACTGATACTCTGCTCCAATCCCTGGGTCTTCCACAGAAGTAGTTGCCTTCTTATAGGAGCATATCAGCTGAGTGATTTATTCCATTTGAGCAAAATTCATAATATCACATATAACTAGCATAGATTTATGACAATTCCAAACAAAATGATTGCTTTCTTTCTGAAACTAAATTACAATAGCATTTCCCTTACTCAAGCAGTGTGCTCTCCCAATAGGAAAAAAAAAAAAAAAAAGAAAAGAAAAAGAAAGAAAAAGGAAAGAAAAACTGATGACTGCATTTAATTTCATTACTGTTATGGGCATTATGTAATGCAAATAAGAAGAAAGGAGTGCTTTGTTTCTGATGTGTACTGAAGCATACTACTCAATGATATCACCAGAAAAGATGTGTATTAAAGCTACATTAAGAGCTAATTTAAATAATGGGAGTTGAACTTTTTCCTTTAGGTATGAATTCCTCCATAGGTGCAATTTTTAAAATTGTTTTATTTGTAGCCTTTTCAATTTGGTTGCATGGTTTGGTTCAATTGGAGAACATCAGGCAATCACTTTTATATAGTCAGGCTGGAAACCAAACATTCTTATTCCAATCTTTGAAAACACACGGAATTGAGAAAAACAGATTTTTTTCAATATCATTGGATCCAGGATCTCATAGTGATATTCATCCTACAACCCTCAAACCATATGTGGCTCACAGAATATTACATATTGCTTTCTGCTAAGTCACATTATGGAGCCAGACAATTTCCTTTGGATTGTGATATAACGGTTGACCTGGAAAATGGGAGATTTAAAACAGTTCTCTCAACAGACACAGATGGACTCACACAGAGGCAAGTGGGTGGAATTCATGATGCCAGCTGTCTAGAAATGAATGACAGACTCTCTTGGACTCATCACTCCTTCAACCTAAAATGATCTCCTCACATCGTAACCTTTATTTAGCTGTTTTGATAAGCTTGTTTCTAAATTGCATCATGAAAACCTGTAATTGTACACAACAATAATTAGGCTGAACTCTTCTATGGTTTCTCAGGACTCCTGATGATAAGGAGGGGGGAGTAATCTTCAGATATTAAGGAGAGGTAATATGTTATAATCAGTGGAGCACAGGATTTAGAGACAGACATGGGTTCCATTCTCAATTTTGCTACTTACAAATTCTATAATCTCAGTTTACTTACTTGTTTGCTAAAGCCCATATGAATAGTGAAGAGATGCTGTTAAGAATCAGTGATGCAGGGGCACCTGGGTGGCTCCGTCGGTTGAGCGTCCGACTTCAGCTCAGGTCGTGATCTCGCCGTTCGTGGGTTCGAGCCCCGTGTTGGGCTCTGTGCTGACAGCTCAGAGCCTGGAGCCTGCTTCATATTCTGTGTCTCCCTCTCTCTCTGACCCTCCCCTTCTCGCGCTGCCTCTCTCTCTCAAAAATAAATAAATTTAAAAAAAAAAAAAGAATCAGTGATGCAATGAATGCAAATTAACTGCCATGTCAATCGTGCCCAATAATTGTCAATTATTCATTTATAAATGCCTGATTCATCTATTGTTGTGCCTTATCCACTTAATAAACGAATGATTAAATCAGTGATTTTTAGTGGGTTCCTGTTAATCAACTAGAGTAATACTTTCATATTGAAAGCATTTAATAGGTGAATGCATAAATTAAAAATAAAGATGTTAACCTGGTTCACTCACCAAAAACAAAAGCCTACTGAATTGAAACATTTCAAATATAATGTTACTGGTTTTTCTGGCACTTTCAAATGAATTATAATCTTATTTTAATGGGTGGAAAGTTATGGAAGATAAGTCTTTTTTGATTGTTCACTGACTTCCCTTTCACTTAGGAAGACAAATCATGTTGTAGAGCTGGAGATGGGTTATAAAATCTCTAATCAACCCCTTGATTTTACAGATGACTAAACCAAGGCCCAGGGGAGGCCAAGTGACTTGCACGTGATCATAACAGCAGAGCCACGATTAGAAATCAGGTCACAGAAATCTCAATGCTGTTTTCTTTATTTTACATACTGCATACATCAAGCCTAAGATGTAGTGATACGCTTTGATGCTTTAAAAGAGAATTTTGTAGTGGGTTCTTATAAAGTAAAAGACATTTAGGCTAACACAACTCAAGGTAAAAGAAAAATAGCACCTCCTTAAGTCAAAATCTTAAGGGAAATAATAAATTTAATATTACTTTTCTTCAATCCCTTAGTATGGAAACAATGTGAAACTATGTATTATTCTCACATAAATACTTGGGTCTTACAAAATTATTGGTGTTAAAAGCAGGTTGGTCTTTCCACAATAATGGTAAATAATTCTTTTGTTCTCTGAGGATTTGTCAGTTGTGTGAAAACATTGTAATACATTCTTCTCCTTCAAGGACAGAGTGGATTTAGCCTCCATAGCCTTACAGGGTGATCTTTGGGGATTACTTCAGTGATTTCTGCCTATGTTTGGACCTCCATTGATATTATGACACTGATGGTAATTATATAGTAGTATAACAATTAGTTGATTATGTAAAGCACTTAGAATGGTGGTATAAAATAAAAGCCTAACAAATACTACTTACTACTATTATTGTTATTTTCATCATTATCATACATTGTCAAAAACAGATAATATTTATATATAACATTAGTATACCCATATTAAATTCTATCCTCTGTCTTCCTTATACTTCATAAATGTATTTATCCCATCTCAGGCTGTTGTCAACTGATCAAATGGTACCATGAATTTTTCTTAAATGTTTATTTTTGAGGCAGGGGAGGGGCAGAGAGAGAAGGGGATTGAGGATCTGAAGCAGACTCAGCACTGGCAGCTAAGAGCCTGATGCAGGGATCTAACCCATAAACTGTGAGATCATGATCTGAGCCAAAGTCAGACATGTAACCAACTGAGTCACCTAGGTACCCCTGAAATTTTTTAATCTTAATCAATCTCTATGCTTTTTTACTATTGGACTTCATAGCTTCAAAAGAAAGTGACAGTTCATAAATATGCACACTTGCTTTGATGGACTCAATGCTCTTTGAAAGTCCTCTGACTCTTCTTAGTAGCTTTCCAACTCTGCTAAGCTCTCCATTTGAGATCAAGATGACCATAGGAAAGGAAAATTTGGTAGAGATCTGAATAAAATCAGAAATAAATTTAATAAAGGACCTTCCTTAACATCTGTAGGGATATAATTTCACTTGCTTTAAGTGACTGCATATAACTTCTCAGTTTGTTTTAAGAAAAACAGAAAGAATCTGGAAGAACTTTTTATATTATTCATTACTTTAGTTCAGGGCCTGAAGCTGAACTAAATATATATATCAGTAAATATTATTGAATCTATGAATAAAATAAACCAAAGTGTATCACTGAAATTTTGTCAAATATTTACAACAGTAACATTTCTTCAGTATAGGGTTTTTTTCTTCTTTTTTTCCTTATATGTCTTTATTGGCAAATCTGAATGGATGGGTCTCATATTCTTGCCAAGACCTACAATGTGTATACAACTTCTGAGTGTACAGTTATTGGATATTTATCATCCACATGTCTGTTGTTGATTAAAGGAAAGGTGAAGGCTGCACTAAAGAAAGTTCACTTCTCAATGTATTAAAAACAGATTCAAAACACTGGGAAAATAATTTATTTCTCAAACACAGTGCCCTTCTTCTGACTGAGTGTATTTTCAAAAGTTAGACGTTCTAGGATTCCTGGGTGGCTCAGTCAGTTGAGCATCAGACTCTATTTCCTCTCCAATCATGATCTCACAATTGTGGGATCGAGCCCCACATCAGGCTCTGAGCTGGGCGTGGAACCTGCATTAGAGTCTCTCTCTCTGGCTCTCTCTGTCCCTCTCCCCTGCTCACACTTTCTCTCCCTAAAAAAAAAAAAAAAAAAAAAAAAAAAAAA
>NW_027529463.1:67846-184452 GCF_008692635.1 Crocuta crocuta | reverse complement strand
CCTCCCTCTCTTCCCCCCCAAAAAAAAAAAAAAAAAAAAAAAAAAAAAAAAAGTCTGCAAAAATGCTCAAAGTCATGACTAAAATGATATCAAAAAACATGTGGTGACAGAATATCCATCTCTACTATTTTTAATTTTATGTGTTCATTTCATAGCCAACTTTGTACTTGTACACTAAAAACCAGGATGAGAGTAACTGCCGAACAGGCATCGCCTAAGTTAGATTTCTAGAGAAATACATTAAACAGAAAAAGGCTAGTGAATATTGGAAAGTTTCAGGGCAAATATAATGAATATGAATATGGATTAAATTTGATCTAGGATGAATATAAATGAGGTTTCATTCCAGATAAAAAAAAATTGAAAATAGTTTTGGAGTTACAAGTGGAAGAAGAATATATTTAATTAGAACTATAAAGTAGATGAAATAAAACATGCTTTAAAAAATAATGTCTATGAAATAACAGAATTTTTTCTCTCACCCCTGCCTAGAGTATAGAAAAATAAATTTCAAACTTTCCATGAAAGAAAAATTACAGAATTTTCATTGACTCAAACTGACAAAATAAGTCTCCTGAATCATTGTTTAAAAAGTTTAAAATCTACTTCCACAAAAGATGCTTTTTCTGATAAATAAGATTAATGTCTTCATTCTCCATTTACCTAAGACATCTGCCTTCAGATGGTTTCTTAATTAGCTGGATCACATGTAAAATCTATGTATTTCTACCTCCTTGATTTCATAACTCTTGAGATAAGGAAAGAACCAGGGTTGATGGGGTGAAGAATATTTCCTCACAAAACTAACCAATCTTTATGATTCTTTTCTTGTTTGGTAGCATCACTTACAGAGTAATGTTGCAACTCCCTGTCTTGATATTCAAGGCATTCTCTGAACTGAGGCCTGCCCCTTCCTCTGAATATTTCATAGCCTGGCCATATCAAGATTATTTGCCATTTCTGAAACATACCACAGGCTTTCTTCCTTCCAAATCTTTGATCACAATGTTCCTTCATCCTGAACTTTTCTTCAACTGTTTCCACTTCAAATATTTACTCATCCTTCAAGTCCAGAAGGATGAACTTGAATGTTACTTCCTTTATAAACCTTCCTGGATATTCTCAGTCTGAATCTCTGTGATCTCACAGCAAAATAGTATGTTGTTCTTGACTAGGTAGTGTAGAAAGATCAAAAGAGAGTGATGTTAGAAACTGACATATCTCAGTTGAAATCCTCCTCTGACACTGTTTAAAACTCTTGAGGCTTTGGCAAGTCACTTCAGTCTAAGTAATGAGAATTTCTATTTTCCCAGGCTACTGTAGGCATTAAAGGTGATGTGTGTGTTGAAGTGTTTGGAAGACAGTTGCACTAGAGAGTCAAAATATTAGTTCTCATATTGTTGCACTCTCCAAACCTGAGGGGTCTTTCTTCATTTTGAATGCACAGATACTTGATCTTAGCACATGTTCAAAATAGAAATGATATTAGAATAACATTGAAACAGCATTGAATAACATTGAAATAATAAAGGAATATGGATACACCTAATTGCTGTTGCCTTCAGACCTTGTAAAACTGCAAGGTAATTCTAGCCTAATCAAGAATTCCCTGATAGCCTTTAGAGAAAGCTAAAATGACAAGACTAGAACAAGACAAGCCAAATGCAAGAGAGGCCTGTGAGATGTCATTCACTCTGAGTATCAGGTCCCGCTAAATTCATGGCCTCTTTGAGGTTTAATGACAACAATTTAATGATTTATAGTACTAATCCAGAAGCTTTGGTTAAACTTGGTGATCATATCTCTATAATCCCCTGGGGATCAAATCAAAGAGAGTTCAGTATCAGAGAAAGAGGAATATCAGGGTCAAATATTGTTTGAAGAGAGGAGGTTGGTGATGGGCAAAATGGGTGTAGAGGAGTGGGGATACAGACTTTCAGCTATGAAATGAATAAATCACAGGAATAAAAGGTATAGCCTAGAGAATATAGTCAATGATGCTATATGTGATGATGGATCTAGGCATGTGGTGAACATAGCATAACGAATCATAATAGTGATTCAGTGGCTGAATCATTATGTTATTCACCTGAAACTAATAGTATTATATGTTAATTATATATGAATGAATGAATCAATCAATCAATCAATAACAAAAGACATGATCATCTTACTGTCTAGCTACTATCATAGATCTCCCACAATAGAAGACTATGGGTTAGGTAATCAAAACTAAAAGGAAACGGGGGCGCTAGGTGGCTCAGTTGATTAAGCATCTGACTTCAGCTCAGGTCATAATCTCGGGATTCATGAGGGTGAGCCCTGTGTCAGGCTCCATGCTAACAGCTCAGAGCCTGGGGCCTGCTTAGGATTCTGTGTCTTCCCTCACTTTCTGCCCCTCCCCCACTCACACTCTGTGTCTCAAAAATAAGTAAACATTAAGTTTTTTTTTAAATAAAAGAAAACATGATCAGACTGGATATGTAACTTCTAAATAAAACTGATTCTGGAACCTATAGCTCTGTCTTGATATGCAGAACAAGAACATGATCTCTATTGCGGAACACAGAGAGATACAATTAATCTAAAGAGACAATAAAGCACATGTTGTCTTTTTTTTTCATTCCTTAAATAGTTTATTGTCAAGTTGGTTTCCATATAACACCCAGTGCTCATCCCAACAAGTGCCCTCCTCCATGCCCATCACCTTCCTGCCCCTCTCTCCCACCCCCATCAGCCCTCAGTTTGTTCTCGGCATTCAAGTCTGGGATGGTGATACCTCCCGTTTTGTTTTTATTCTTCAATATTACTTTGGCTATTCGGGGTCTTTTGTGGTTCCATACAAATTTTAGGATAGTTTGTTCTTGTTTTGAGAAAAATACTGGTGCAATTTTGATTGGGATTGCATTGAATGTGTAGATAGCTTTGGGTAGTAATGACATTTTAACAATATTTATTCTTCCGCTCCATGAGCATGGAATGTTTTTCCATTTCTTTGTGTCTTCTTCAATTTCCTTCCTAAGTTTTCTAGAGTTTTCATCATACAGATCTCTTGTATCCTTGGTTAGGTTTATTCCTAGGTATTTTATGTTTTTTTGTGCAATTGTGCGTGGGATCAGGTTCTTGATTTCTCTTTCTGTTGCTTCATTATTGGTGTATACAAATGCAACCGATTTCTGTACACTGGTTTTGTATCCTGCTACATTGCTGAATCCTTGGATAAGTTCTCATAGGCTTCTGGTGGAGTCTGTCGGGTTTCCTATGTGGAGTACCATGTCGTCTGCGAAAAGTGAAAGTTTGACTTCTTCTTTGCCAATTCTGATACCTTTTATTTCCTTTTGTTGTCTGATTGCTGATGCTAGGACTTCCGGTCCTCTAAAACAACAGTGGTGAGAGTGGACATCCCTGTCGTGTTCCTGATCTCAGGGGGAAAGCTCTCAGTTTTTCCCCATTGAGGATGATGTTAGCTGAGGGCTTCTCATAGACCGCTTCTATGATGTTTAGGTAAGTTCCTTTGATCCTGACTTTCTCAACGGTCTTTATTAAGAAGGGATGCTGTATCTTGTCAAATGCTTTTTCTGCATCTATCGACAGGATCCTATGGTTTTTATCTTTTCTTTTGTTAATGTGATGTATCACATTGATTGATTTGCGAATATTGAACCAGCCCTGTAATCCATGAATGAATCCCACTTGATCATGGTGGATAATTCTTTTTATGTGCTGTCGGATTCGATTTGCAAGGATCTTGTTGAGGATTTTTGCATCCGTATACATCAAGGATATTGGTCTGTAGTTCTCTTTTCTTGCTGGGTCTCTTTCTGGCTTGGGAATCAAAGTGATGCCGGCTTCATAAAATGAGTCCTGAACTTTTCCTTCAATTTCTATTTTTTTTGGAATAGCTTGAGAAGAATGGGTATTAATTTTGTTTTAAATGTCTGGTAGAATTCCCCAGGGAAGCCATCTGGCCCAGAGCTCTTATTTGTTGGAAAATTTTTGATAACAGATTCAATTTCCTCACCAGTTATGGGTCTGTTCAGATTTTCTATCTCTTCCCTTGTGAATTTTGGTAGAGGGTGTGTGTTTAGGAATTTGTCCATTTCTTCTAAGTTGTCTAGTTTGTTGGCATATAATTTTTCATAGTATTCCCTGATAATTGCTTGTATTTTTGTGGGGTTGGTTGTAATAACTCCATTTTCATTCATGATTTTGTCTATTTGAGTGCTCTCTCTTTTCTTTTTGAGAAGCCTGGCTAGAGGTGTGTCATTTTGTTCATTTTTTCAAAAAAAAACTCTTGGTTTCATTGATCTGTTCAACTGTTTGTTTTTTTTATTTTTGGTTTCTATATTGTTTATTTCTGCTCTGATTTTTACTGTTTCTCTACTCCTACTGGGTTTGGGGTGCTCTTGTTGCTCTCCCTCTAGTTCCTTAGGTGAGCTGTTAGATTTTGTACTTGTGCTTTTTCTAATTTCTTGAACTAGGCCTGGAGTGTAATGCACTTTCCTCTTAGGACTGTCTTTGCCGCATCCCATAGAGTTTGGATTGTTGTATTTTCATTTTCATTTGTTTCCATATATTTTTAAATTTCTTTAATTGCCTGATTGGCCCATTTGTTCTTTAGTAGGGTGTTCTTTAACCTCCATGTTTTGGAGGTTTAACAGACTTCTTCTTGTAATTGATGTCAAGTTTCATAGCATTGTGATCTGAAAGTGTACATGGTATGAACTCAATTCTTTTATATTTATTGAGGGCTGCTTTATGTCCCAGTATGTGATCTATCTTGGAGAATGTGCCATGTGCACTTGAGAAGACAGTGAATTCCATGGCCTCAGGATGTAAAGTTCTAAATGTATAAATAACCGTCTAAATGTATCCATCTGGTCCAATGTGTCATTCAAGTCCATTGTTTCTTTAGTGATTCTCTGTCTAGTTGATCTATCCATTGCTGTAAGAGGAGTTAAGTTCCCTGCTATTAGCACATTCTTATCCATAAGACTGTTTCTGTTTGTGATTAATTGTTTTATATATTTAGTGCTCCCATATTCGGTGTCTATACATTCATAATTGTTAGTTCTTCCTGATGGATAGTCACTGTAATTATTATATCATGTCTTTCTTCATCCCTTGTTACTGTCTTTACTTTAAAGTCCAGTTTGTCTGATATAAGTATAGCTACTCCAGCTTTCTTTTGACTTCTAGTAGCATGATAGATATTTCTCCATCCCCTTACTTTCTATCTGAAGGTGTCCTCCAGTCTAAAATGAGTTTCTTATAGAGAGCAAATAGATGGATTTTGTTTTTTTACCCATTCTGCTACCCTATGTCTTTTGATTAGAGCATTCAGCCCATTTACATTCAGTGTTATTATTGAAATATATGGGTTTAGAGTCATTGTGTCCTTTGTGGGATTCATGCTTGTGGTGGTGTTTCTGGTATCTTCTTGTGTTCCTTGCAACATTTCCCTCAGAGAGTCCACCTCAGGATTTCTTGTAGGGCTGGTTTAATGGTGACAAATTCTTTCAATTTCTGTTTATTTGGAAAGACTTTTATCTCTCCTTCTATTCTGAATGACAGGCTTGCTGGATAGAGGATTCTTGGCTGCATATTCTTCCTGTTCATCACATTGAAGATTTCCTGCCATTCCTTTCTGGCCTGCCAAGTTTCAGTAGATATGTCTGTAACCACTCTGATAGGTGTCCCTTTGTATGTTAGGGCCCTTTTGTCCCTAGCTTCTTTCAAAATTATCTTTTTTCCTTATATTTTGCCAGTTTCACTATGATATGTTGTGCAGAAGATCAATTCAAGTTACGTTTGAGGGGAGTTCTCTGTGCCTCTTGAATTTCAACATCTACTTCCCTTCCCAGGTTGCAGAAGTTCTCTGCTATAATTTGTTCAAGGACTCATTCAGCACCTTTCCCTCTTTCTTTCTCTTCTGGAATTCCTATGATATGGATATTGTTCCGTTTGATTGTATCACTGAGCTCTTGAACTCTCCTTTCATGTTCCTGGATTAGTTTATCTTTCCTTCTCTCAGCTTTTTCTTTTTGTATAATTGTGTCTTCTAAATCACGTATTCTCCTTTCTGCCTTTTCAATCTGTGCATTGGATGCCTCCATTTTATTATGTATCTCATTTATAACATTTTTTAATTCATCACAACTATTTTTAAGCTCCATAGTCTTTGTAGCAATAGTTTCTCTGATGTCTTCCATGCTTTTTTCAAGCCCAGCAATTAATTTTCTGACTATTGTTCTAAATTCTTGTTCAGTTATGTTGCTTATGTCTGTTTTAAGCAGTTCTTTAGCTGTCATTTCTTCCTGGTATTTCTTTGGAGGAGAGTTCTTTCCTTCGTCATTTTGGTTAGCTTTCTATCTCTTGTTAATTTTAAAAGCTTATTATGCATTCTGCCCCTGTGGGTGCTGCTGTATAAAAGAGGGCTCTTTGA
This sequence comes from Crocuta crocuta, assembly GCF_008692635.1. Taxonomy (NCBI): domain Eukaryota; kingdom Metazoa; phylum Chordata; class Mammalia; order Carnivora; family Hyaenidae; genus Crocuta; species Crocuta crocuta. The sequence goes on along the minus strand of NW_027529463.1, from coordinate 178,007 downwards.
CTGTCAGGGTCTGTCCCTTCAGGAAGGGTTCTTTGAATGGTGTCTCTTGGTTTCTCTTGTTGAGAATTTGGTTATTTTTTTTTTCCCTCCTCATAGTCGTATTTGGGACTCTCCACCATGTGTACTTTGGCTTGTTTCTTGAGATAGCTTCACTTATGTGGTTTCCGTCCCAGTGTATTCTGTCTCTTCATCTTCCCAAACTCCTGTGGCTAGTGTCCTATGACTTCAGGCCTTCTTTGTTTGAGAGATGGGTGCAAGCAAAATGCACGGAGCTCCCTACTTCTCCGTCATCTTGCCCTGTCTCCCTATGTTGTCTTTTGAAAGAGGTCAATGTAAACACACAGAAAGTCTCAACAATGAATTGTAAAAAAGTGTACTTTGGTGTCTATAATAATTAAATTAGGATAGGAGGAAATTTCTCTTTTGATAACTCATAAGGGAAATGTAAGGTTATTTTGACAGAATGCTGGTGACACATAAGCCTTTACACTGACTCTGGGTACTTCTCTCTTTCCCAAACACTCAACCCAGAAAAACTGCTGGCTGGTGTTCACCTGTGAAATTGAGTGTGCACACAATTCAACCTCTGTAGACAGAATGAAACACTGCAAACGATAAGAGAGTGATGTGAATTTGTAAGAAATACACGTATGCCATTGGAGTCTAATAGAAATATTTTAACCACTGGCCTGAATCCAATCTGCACAGTAATTTAATAGACTATCAACCACAAATGCAATCCATAAGGCAAATAAATGGTACCAAATGCAATAGGTGATTTTCTTGGAATGGGATTGGTAGAATCAAACTAATCTATGTGAAAAAGGAAGCTGCCTGGCAACATCATACAGTTAAAATCTTCAACAAGAAAGTGTAACCAATCGTATCCTTATGACATAATGCTTTGGAAGATACTGATCAATACCATAGGACATAAAAAATCTGAAAGATTTTTTTTAATCACCAAGAATGTTTTCTTTTTCCTAGCATATGTTTATCTCATTAAATGCAGAGGAATTCCATGGGAACAAAATTGGAAGCCAGTGTTTTCTGAGAAACATGTAAGTATGCATGTTTAAATAATGATTTTTTTCTTTCAAAGCAACTTATTGCAACTTGTATCGTTTAGACACCCTTTTTAGAATTCCACTTTAGGGAATCATTTTAAGAGTCATCTAAGGAGCCCTAAAAAGAAATTAATCTCGTGACTATAATCATTACTCAGAGATGAATTCAGAGGGTTGTGATTAGCTACAACCTAGCCCTACTGAATAGAAATACTTAGATTAATTTCTTTTAAATTTTTTTGTTTATTTATTTCTGAGAAAGAGACAAACACAAGCAGATGAGGGGCAGAGAGAGAGAGAGAGAGAGAGAGGGAGACACAGAATCCAAAGCAGGCTCCAGGCTCTGAGCTGTCAGCACAGAGCCTGATGTGGGGCCCAAACCTGCCCACAGTGGGTCAGATCATGATCTGGGACAGAGTCAGATGCCCAACCAACTGAGTCACCTAAAGCCACAGTGCCCCACATTATGACGTAGAGTCATAATAAAAATATTATAAGGAAAAAATCCAGACAAATAATTGTAGAAGTAAACCATTGGTCTTTTATTCATGGAAAGACTTCAAGAGCACAATCAATACCTTACTAGATGGCCTTGAATTCTCTAAAGAGACAGAAGCAAATGAGATGATATGAATATCCCTTCTAGCTGAGGATTAGATTCTTTTTTTTAATCATATACATAGTATAAGACAAAAGTATTTCCCATGTGATATACTGGTTAAATGTAGCTTTCTCTGCCAACTATATGATATCATCCATATAATTCCCCACTTACACTCTTTCCCTCCATAGATGATCAGTTAAAAATAAAACATAAAATAACCAAGAGATTTTGTTTCTAAAGAAAAGTTAATCTTGCCATTAGAAACCAGATTGTTGATGACCGAAAAAAAAATGGAGGATAATTTGAAAAACACAATACAATATTTTATCCATTTATTCAAACAACAAACAGGTATTTATGACTTATTATGTGACAGTCAGTGTTCTAAGTATTAAAATGCAGAGGTTAAAAAAAGAGACGATGGCCTCTGACCTCATGGAGTTTGCACTCTTATAGGGAAGATAAACTTTAAACTAAGTTACACAAATAAATATACAATTAAACATTTTGATAAAGTCTCTGATGAAAAATTAAGGTCTATGATAGAGAAGAGATGATCTAATTTAGATTGAAGAAAGAAACATTTATTTGAGTTCTGCAAGAATATAGGGATTTATAAGGTAGATGCTCCCTTCAGGGAGATAAAGCAATGCGTAGAGACACTCTGCAATGTGAGAAAAATCTTGATATTTTCAAGGGATTGAAAGTTAGGTAGTGAGGCAGGAGCTTCCCTGGTGATAGAGAATAAGAGAGAGGAAGATGGGAAAATTGGTGCAAGCCAGGTCATGCAGGGCTTGGTAAGATATGTCAGTGGTTTGGCTTTGTTTCGATAAATTCAACAGGAAACCATTGAAGGGTTTTGAGCAAGGGAAGGACCTGGCCAAACTTAGTTCATTAAAAAGTTCAGTCTGGTACTGGGAATAGTAGGGATGAATTATAGGTAGTGGTCATGAGGCTATTGCAACTGTGACATAATGTGAGTAGGACTCAAGTAGCGACAGTGGAAAGAAGCAGACAGTTTTGAAATATACCTGTCTGATAGTACAGTGTAAATTGAAGGTCATGAAATAAATAAACATCAACTGCTACTTCTTGACTCAAGATAAAACTTTGGCAATAACTTTACAAAAAATACTTTAAATGAAACCCTTTATAGTAACAGTGTACAGAAAACACAATAGGGTGATTGAGTTTATAAAGCTAATCACATGTTTACCTACCAGGAAAGTTCTCTAATCCCTAGAATACAATCTGATGAATACACTAGTGTCAAAGGTTTCTATTGCAATTAGAATCCCACTAGGTGGAATTAAGTTCAGAATTTATCAATTCATAGTGATTTTACTTTTATGTGGCTACTATAACCTGAAGGCTTAAGAGAATAGCAGCAAAGAGAATATGCTTTGTTGGATAAAAGGTAAGACAAAACAAATTATTTACTCCTAAGTGAATATACATAAATATGACAAAGGAAATCATGAAACAGGATTTCTGAAGAACTTGTTCTTCAATGTGACTAGGGATTTGGATACATTAAACTGAAAACAGTTATGTGCCAATGCCCATATCAATAAAAGTTAAAAAGGTTTGAGCGATGTTAAACACGGTCCTTGGAGGTAAGCTAATTAGTAAACTAGAGAGTCTTAAAACTCTCAAATGGCATCTTTGAACTGAAGAAGACATCTACTAATGAAGTCCCCAGTGGGCTGATAGTCTAGATTTGGCAGCATGTATATTTCCATAGCTGAATTTCAACTATGTTGATGCATTAAAAGCAATATGAGACATTACTCTATAAAGAAAAAGGAGGGTGAAAATGTTCACAGCACCATATGCTGAGAGCATTTCAGTTTTAATTTATTGGTTATACCCAATGCATGTGAAAAAAATCAGATGCAACCAAAGGTGATAGAGAGAGGAAAAAAGTAAAAAAAGAACTAGGTGTAATAAGCACAAGGGTAGATATTTGAGAGGGAACATGATCAATCAAATCCAAATTTCTGGGCCATTTACATATTACAAAAATAAAAGAGGTAAATTTGGCTCTTCCAAAAAGTTTTGTAGACTAAAGTATTAGGCTCAATGATCAAGCTTGCTGTTATTTCAAATAGAATGTTTTAAAGCAGCATAATCAGACCAGATATTTCATTTGTAAATCTGTGTAGATCGCCTAATTCCCTTAATCTTGACAAGAGGAAAAAACATTGTTCCAGGAGCTTGGCTAAGACTTACCACTTATTACCAAACCATGATTTATTATACTTCATAGAAAAACCTCTTGCTCTCAGACTTGCGTTTTCTAATAAGCATCCCACTATGATGCATCACTGAGTGTTTCTTCTGTTTTAGCAGTAGAATCTAGAGCAACTGAGTAGGTTCAGGGACCAGAAAACCTTGCAAACTATATTGGCCTGGTATTTATAAAATGGTCACAATGTATAGGAACATACCCCGGAGAGAAACCGGAACATACAAACAGCATGCCTTCTTTCTTCTCTGCAGACACAAGGAAAACCCAAAACCTACACCTCTATCATTTGAAAAATGAAAAATAGATGAACAAGGCAGAGGCACAATTAAAGCAACAAAACAAAACAAAACGTTTTCACCAATGCTAAACAAGCTCAATTAAACTAGCACAGCGCACCCTAAGCCTGTCACATGGATTTTGACCATCTTCTTTCAAAATAGTTCAGACTTCTTCAGGCAGAGAAGGACAAATATCATATGTTTGCACGTATAGGAGGATTAGGAGGAACTTGACGGAGGAACAAGGGGGAGAAGAAGGGGGGAAATGGTGGGGGAAAGGGAGAGAGGCAAACCATGAGAGACTTTTGAATGCTGACAAAAACTGAGGACTGATGGATGTGGGGGGGAGGGGGGATGGGCATGGAGGAGGACACTTGTGGGGATGAGCACTGAGTGCTATGTGGAAACTAATTTGACAATAAACTATTTGTAAAAAAAAAAATAGTTCAGACTTCTTAATCAGACCCTGTCATTACTCTCCCCTCTTTTTTTTTTTTTTTTACATTTACCTTTGTAAAGTCAGAGAAAGGAAGAGAGGAAGGGAAAAAGGAAGGAAGAGAGGAAGCAACAACAAACCTCTCACAGCCTTCTTGCCATCATCGTAACACTTCACTACAGAACTCAGAAGAAAAACAGTTCAAAGCTGTTGAAGGAGGAGGAAGCTAGAGTAGAGCAATAAGTGATGGTCAATCGTGCCACTAGAATATGAGAATTAGGGATGGCAGTAATTAAAACCGTGTGCCTGGGGTACAGTATATACGTATCTTACATAATTATCTTGCTTCTGTTCTTATTGTTACTTTTTTTTGTCTTCCCCCAAATGGCAGTATCTTTATAGATTTGTTTTGACTTCTGTTGTAAACTTTCTGTAGCACTACACTGACTATGGGCATTCACTATTTTGTTGCTCTTTTCATCTTACTAATCAATGGACAGATAGTAAGTAAGTAGAGTTCAGGAGGAACAGAAAGTCTTTTCTATCTTCTATTAACTAACTTTTTTTTTCTGAATAGTTATAACATAAGCCTGAAATTCTACCTAAATCAGCCAACTAGATAATGATCCAGGTTATGATACCATGTCTTTTCAAATGAAAATACCCCCAGGTCTTTAGGCTGGGCTATCCATCACTGACACTTCAATGTAAAGTTAAATTAGATTGTTACCTCCCAAAACTTTGCCTATGCCGGGGTGACTCAAAGGACTAGAATTTCATGGAGGGAGCCAGAGGGGTCATATAAGCAAGTGACACAAACCAAGCATCTATAGTGACTTCAGTAAACAGTAATTACATGGCATCAGAACACATGAGACTGGAGCAGGAAATGGTGAAGGTACAGAGAAATGGGAAACTTCATATGCCTGGTAATCTTGCCTCCAATTGGCCCTGTGACCCACTGTATTTATTATTAAACCTTCCTTTAAATCGTTTTTTCTTTTCCATCATCACAGGTATTCTTCAGGTCATAAGTTGGTTGTAAATGCAATTCTCCGATATTTTATCAGTGCTTGTAGAGTTGTTTAATCTTGAGATGAAGTGTAAACACTGATTTAAAAAAATAGAATCTTTGGGGACAAAGAAGTTTTCAAATAACACTTTTTCTGAGAATTGGTAGAATGAGGAAAAATGTTGACTAACAGTTCAAATACTGAAGGAGGATGAAAGGAAAAAAGAAAAAGAAATATATGAGAAAAAGGGAAATAGCTGATGGGGTTGTATTAATCAAAAGTAAGACAGTAAAAACAGCAGTGTTTTGTTGTTGAGTGAGATGAGAAATGATATTTATTATAGCAAGGGTGGGAGTTAATGTAGTCAGGGGAAGCTAGTACAGAAACAGAGAGTAGGAAAATGTAGACACAAAGGGAAAAAGATATTTGAGACAGAAAGGAAATTTCATGTTATCTGTTTTCTTAAGTAAGAGAAAGGCTTGTGATATTCTTGAGGAAAAATGATGGGGGGTGGAAAGATGGTATGAATAAAGGAATCGATAAATGTGTCTTTAATTCCCCCCTTCAAGAAAAAAATTTTAAATTTTAATTGAGCTTGTTCTGCATGATTGCAGGTTTTATGTTTGTTTGGTTGGTTGCTCTTGTATTTTCACATTTCTCCATATTAGTTGCAACAATTAGGATCATGCTGTTAATTTTAAAGGACCAGCCCTGCCTTACTTTAAGGAAAACTTAAGAAAATCACTCATACCTGAGAGGATCAATAAGACAATCTTGAGTGGGAAAGTGTCTGGAGGCAGAGGGTCAAAGTATTTACATACTGTCTGGTATGAGATCTTTTCCAATCTCTGACATTAGAAAGATGAGCAGCAGATCATAAGGTATCAGCAATCTGTGAAGCAATTAGAACAATACAGAGAGGGCTTTGTTCATCTTGGAGATTTACTGATATCTGACCCTGCTCTTCTATAGGAATAATCACCAGCCACCTCTGGTTCAATCTCAAGCCAGGTAACTAATACCAGAGTAGGACAAGCTACTCCCTGGCCTCTATCATCTAAAACCCAAAGAATCCACTAATCTACTCTGATCTTTTCTTTGAGAAGCATTCTATCCATAAGACTCCACTTCAGGAGTTGAGAGAAGGGCAGATTGCATCTGTGTTGTTGTTGTTTTTTTCTTTTTTGCTTCTTCTGAGTGAAGTGTAACTTGGCTTCTTGTTTTGTTTTAAGAGTCTAAATGTCAAGAGTGCTTAATTTGATCCATTTTACATATGTTAAGAAGGAAATCAGAAATCCTGTTAAGGGCTGAATGCTAAGAGCTCTCATCAGTGACTTGAATCTATCTTGGTATTAACTTTTTACATGTTTATAAGTTATTTTGGAGTCATGAAATTTGCATTAATATGATAAAGACAAAATCATCAAATTATAAGGATATAATCCACTTACCTTCATACTAAGATACTACTTTTCTTTGATCCTTTGTGTACACTTCAGCCACAAGGGCATTATTTTGCTGAATAAGGTCTAAGAGGCTTGGAAAGGAGATAAGAAAAATCAGAAAATGTTTAAATGGATTGGAATAAGAGAATGCATGAAAATATAGAGAAGAGATTGTCAGTGGTAGCTCAAAGAGATGTGAAGGAAGAAAGTAACAGTATTGGAGGAGCTAAGCTAAAGGAAGTGAGTTATGAGGGAAAGGACCAGTTAGCTTGGGATTTTTATTTGTAAAGGAAAAGGGAAGACAACAAAGAGAGAGGTTGAGATTTGGTCAGCTGCAACAAGAAATAGGACTTTGACAAAAAAAAAAAAAAAAAAGAGGTGCTTAGTTACACTGCATACCATGCAACATAATGCCCTCAGCTGAAATCCTCTGAATCTTCTCAAAATAAAGCATTCTCTTCAACTTTGTTTAACACTATAACATGCTGTGATTGTTCTTAAAGTCAAACGAAACAAAACATTTCAGAGACTCATGGAGTTTTAGATATAATGTGATTGTCCAGCTGCACCTCCAGTGAGCCAAGACTGACATTTCATCATGAGAGTCAGGTTGCTGAATTTGGGGGACAAGCCAAAGCACATACAAGTCATGATTGAATTGCCCTTATAGCTCCATATTAAGGTGAGAAGCAAATTGTAGGAATTACTCTGAGTTTGGAGAATGCCTGATCTGTAACTAGGTTGATCAAATGGAATAGAGAGCCTTAGAACTTTGGGAGATTGCCAAACTGTAAAAATCTAAAAAACTCTCTCATGAGGCTACAGGATGGAAATTAGTGTTTAAGCCACATCTACAGACACATAATTTATTAAAACATTGGAGTCTTTCTTAGAAGAAAAGAAGAAGTCTGTGGCAGGTACAATTGAATAGTTTTAGGGCCTTTTCCTGGACTCAGAGTTAAGACCTGATTCATTGGTACTTGGAAACCTCAGGGGACTGAAAAATCCCGCCTGTAAGGAACCAGAGAAGTTTTCAGAAATTACATGCCACAGCTGGGAAAAGAGAATGTGCTTCTGAAATACTACAGTAATGGCAGGTCTCAGAAAATGAGAATCAACAGAGATTAAGAAGAATATTGTAGGTTTCACATCAAAAATAACTTGAGGATTTAAATATATAGACTTCAATTTCCATGGCTAAATGCTTAGTAACCCTAAAAAGAATGCAGAGCAATACAGGGAGTTGATGGTCTCAATTTACAAAAATGTGTCAGAGAAAGAGGGGAAGTTCTTCAGATAGTGATGAGAGATGCAAGAATCTTTGGTAGATCACAGTTGTGCTAGAGCACTGTTTAGAGAAATAAAATGGCTAGGTCAAATCAGTGCAGAAGAAATGTAAAACGAGTTTGCTGAACAGACTTTTCAGAATCCCAAGAGGCCATCTGCATTATCAATGTTAGTAAACTTACTTAAAGATGAGGAAAAAGACATTGTCATAGCAGTACTTAATGACAGGGCCAAATACTGGATTTCAGGGTAAAGGCTCCAGGAAAGGCATGGGGAACAAAAAGTTAAAATAGGGAAGAAAGCATATACAAGAAATAAATCTTTAAATATATAAGTCCTCATGGGCATGGATAGAAACATTTCTTCACTTTCAATCAAGAAACCCTCAGAACTAGACTGGGGCAATTTTTATGGATTATGTCTCTACATTTACCTTTTGTTCATAAGAATTGGTGAAAGAGAGCATCTCTCTAGCAATTTAGCACTAATCTCCTGAAATGTAGCAGAATCCAGATGTGGGGACAATGCCTCTAACACATGGATGTCAGCTAAGGTCTTTGGGACATAGCAATACCCTGTGTTTATTTCAGTTATGTTGGCAGATTACACTTAAGAAAAAAGTTGTCAATGAAAACATCAACCATTTTATGATTGAATAAAAAAAACACTTTGCTGAGCATAGTCCACTTAAATCAAAAGCAAGAGTAACAGAAAGACATGACACTCATCCAGTAGGAGGTGTAGAAGACCAAAAGATTGAGATTTGGATGGAAAGTGACTCTCAGTGTCAGTGTATATATTATCATCTTTTTGATAAAAGTTAAATTACAACATAGCCAAATACCTTATTAAAATTTATCTTATATCCCTTCTTTTCCCTAACATCTGAAGAGATCCTTTACTTACTGAAATCACTGAGTTGTTCAGCTACAGAACATTTGCCACGCTGAATTAAACTGTGGTAAACATAAAGACAGAAAAGTAGCAAATGACAATAAATTGAGCAATATAATCTTAGAAAGGACATGACAGTAACTGAAGAATACATCTGGAAATAATCAGAAAAGTTTAACTGGAGGAGGTTTCTAGAAGTAGAGTTATATGTTAAGGAGATTCATCATGGGTTGATTGAAAAATGGATGCATTTTCATTTTCATTTATTTATTATTTGAAAGACAAAAAATCATGATAGGATAAGAATTATTTTTTCTAAAGTTGTGGACAGAGATATGATTCCTTCTCATCTTTCAAGTCTCAAATGTCACCTATCTTCAGAGACCTTCCCTGTCCATTTTGTATAAAGTAGCCACACATACCACACCTTCTTTTAGATACTCTCAATCACATAATTTGTTTATAAATTTCACGGCACTCTGCAATTAATCTTATTTATGTATTTATTTATTTATTGTCTCTCTATTTAGGATCCATAAAGTCAGGATCCTTTTCTGTCTTGATCACACTATTCACAGACCTACCATATTCTTGGTCCAAATTAGATATATCCAATAACTATTTCCTGAAAGAATGATTGATTGAAAGACTGACTGAATAAATGATGAATGAACAGGGTTTTCTAGAAAATGTTTCTTTGTTATGTACAGTGTAACTTCCCAAGCCTTGCTTTGTTCTAATTACATTAATATAAAGATTTTTTTAATTAGATTTAAAAGTGCTCATGTTCCCTCCATTTTGTTGGGATAAAAACAACTACCCATGTTTTGACAGAGGAGTATGACAAACTCAAAGAATACCTTTGTTTTGACAAGACTGAGGGTAACATATTACTGTCATTTCACAGAATAAATATGTACCCTTTGCTCACATTTGATTTGTTTTCATGAAAACCTTTATTTCCTTGGTCATTCTAACAGTTTGTGATTCAGCAAACTTTCATCCCTTCATATACAGTATATAAGAGCATTCCTCAAAATTAACTTTAACCTATTAACTCTGTATCAATAACGTATGCAACTTTGATCTCCATAAAGTCATGTAGTTAGTTAATTGATACTTTAATTATTTTAATTGAGTTATCACAACTCAATTCATGTAAAGAGGTAGAAAATTCTACTCTAATCAACTCTTCCTCACAGCACCACTTCTAAACTGAAAACTCAATACACATTATTATCCTTTTTTATTTCTTACTTGTCAACTGAATTCCATAATCCAATTAGGCAACCTGGTATCAAAGAACTTAAGTTTGTCTCTAAAATAAATCCCCACTCAACGGATTGCCTAGGATGGGTGTAAGATTTTCAGCCACCTCTGAGCTGATCTCTTACTAATCTTCAAATCCTTGGTAAACAAAAGTATCTATGGTGATATTACAGCTTTCAAGCTCCCAGTGATGAACTTACTTTCAGTCTTTCAAATCTAGCTCCTTTCTCCATTCCAATCTTAGTATCCTAAATCAAATCTTTATTAAAACTAATCAGGCTTTTATCTTTAAAAAATTTTGTGTTGAGTTGCCACTATCTTTTTTCTTGGGTAAGGGACAATCCGGGAAGGGCCATTCTGTGTCTATGATGTTGTTGTTCACAGCTGTTCTTGATAGGCCTAGTACAATTTTGGGAACAGGATTGTTGTGTGCTGAAGGTTGGACAGTAGCTCTTATTCTTGCCTACCTTAGGTAGTTATGCGGTACATTTTTTAATTGGCGTACTATGTCTGAAATGTCCTTGATACCTTTGGAGTTTTTCTGAGAAATGGACGAGTAATGCAGCGTCAACTTATTAAAACACACTGTAAGCCTTAAAAAAACAAACAAAACAAACAAAAAAACTTCAGGACCACTGAACTGCTGCACTAACTAGCTTTTCTACTTTTAGTTTAGAAGTCCTTAAACTTTGAAAGAGACCCTAAGGAAAGGAGGTCTCATAACATTTCAGATCATTCATGTCTCAGTAAAAACTCCTGTATGCACTCACAAAATACAAACATTTATGTATTCATAAATTAGGTGTCTGTTTCATTTTGCTAATGTATAATATACATTTTTAAACATACAAAAAGAAATTTAAGAGGTGAAGTAGAAATAAATACAAGTTCTAATGTTTTTTTTTCCTAAAGTGCAGTGAATCATATCCTTCTGCTTCGTAGTGGTACTTAGATGCCTTTCAAAAGTCTATCAATTCTTATATTTTATATGTGCATATATAGCATTCAAGTCATCTTGACCTCTTAGGTTAGGATCCAGAGAATATATCACTTACACTGCCCCCCAGATTTATTTTACTAAAACACAGATCTTATCCTGATACTACTTTCCTTTTCCAAAATTCTATGGCTGTTTAAAATATTATATCCTTTCTTCTTTGGTTAGTGAACATAGTCTACAAAATCTGGGGCCAAACTTTGTAGCCTTACTTCCTTGGTAGGTCTGCTGAGTCCACAGAAAACACCCTTTCCTCTAGGGCACTATACATGGCACATATTTGTGTCATTTTCTACTTATGAAGGAAACTGCTAATCATATTTAAGTAATCCTAGAAAGATCTACCATTTATTAAACACTTACTTTGGGTGACAGAAGTCCATTGTATTTTTCAATTCTCACAGCATTACAGGATAGGTATTATTATTCCCAATTTACAGAAGAGTAGACTGTGGGTCAAAAAGTTATTATATTTTATGAAAGATCACATAGTTGAATTCAAAGCCAAGCCTTGAATTCAAAACTCAAAACTTGGGCATGTAACCACCACACTGACCTGCTTTTACTCCTCAAGTGCCCTTTAGGTAAAGCTTATCCTGATGGCCCAGCACCCATTACATTTCTCCCTAGCAGCATGAGAAGTTATCTGCCCTATTCTACTTGGCACTTTGTTCACACATCTAAGCACTTACAATACTATATTTGAGTAATTTATGTGTTATTGTAAACTACTAGAAGGTTAGGAATGTTTTAATTGCTATTTCTGGCTCATTTATCTGGCATTTAATAAATGTCTACCAATACTCTTACAGTAATATAGTATGTTAATATTTGATTGTGAATATGAAAATTTTATTTTTAAACAAAAAATGGCCAGTGTCCTTATTTTCATATTTCTGTTTCCAAGTTCTTATGACCTAGGGAACCAGATGTTACCAATACTTGGGACCATCTCCCAATCAAAAGTAGTGGTAGAGTGAATAAAATATTTTTGGAAAAAATTTAAAATCTGAATTTCGTCAAACTCAAAGATAAAAATAAAGAGTTGGCACATCATCTAATACTTATAATTCAAAAAATCTCCTATTTGCAAGGAAAAAACACCTTAAGTGCCTTAGAAAGAATATAAATGATACAACAGATCCAGATACAACAACAAGCAGAGATTATGTAATCTTACAACATAAGCTAAAGCATACATTTCAAATAAGCAAAAAGTGTACGAACAGGTAAGTAGCCAGAAATATTGTCACCACTGCTTGAGATAAAATTGAAATTCAGTCTGGACTTGTCCCACAGGCTGTCAGCTAACAATATCAAGTGTGTTTATGGATAAATTTAGCTACCTCCTCTCTTTTATGACCTTAGCATGTATTTCCAGAGAAATATCCCATGAAGAATCTGTCTTCCAGTGATTTTCTAATGACTAAATATTAGTAGAAGATTACAAATCATATCAGTTGAAACCCCTTTAAAGTAAATGATATATATATGAAATAAAATCTATTGTATATATAAATGTATATAGAATCCATATACAATTTGGCAGGATAAATAGAAAAGTGAGATCCAATTTGGGTGTATAAATTGTCAGAATCATAACCATCACAAATATTTTATATGCCTTCCATTCATGAAAACATTCTTCTAAGATGACCAGTTAAACCTCTTTTATTTCTAACAAAATTACTTTGTGCTATTGCCAATAAAGTAAAGGCTTAACCTTGGGAAAAGCAGGAAATGCATTTTGCCAAATGAAGTTTTCTCAGAAACAAACATTCAAATAAAAGAAGAGGTTAAAAAATACATGCCATTTGGGTTTTGTTTTGTCTTGTTGCTATTCCCACCTACAATCACCAAGAAAATCTTTACACAAAGGTATATTCAACAGTCCACATGCAAAGAGAATATACAGTTATTTATTTGCCTTTCAGAATTTTGGAAAATCAACCTTCTTAAAAAAGATTGAATTATACCCCAAGTACATACCAATGAAGTTTCATTTGAAGAATTAACCTCAGTAATAACATGGCAAGACAGGGTAATCAAGATGAACTAATATTTAATTTCAATTTATATGGACTAAAGGTCATGGACTTTAGATCTTGCCCCGCCTGCACTGAAATCATGTTTCCTGCTCTGACTAGCTCTGTGACCTGAAGGGTTCTCGTCACCTTCTGTTTATGCAGCCTAAGTTTTCCTTCTTGAATCTAAGAACGATGGAGCTTTGGTCACAGCTCCTTGGTGATATCTATATCTATATCTATCTATAGATATATCTATATCTATATCTATCTATCTATCTATATCTATATCTATATCTAGATATCTATATCTAGATATAGATAGATATAGATATAGATATAGATGTGTATATATATGTATATATGTGTATGTACATACACACACACACACACATATATATGTATGTGTATATATATATATATACACCTCAGCTACAGCATACTTCTGATTAATGTGAGGACAGAAAGAGATGTAAGAAGACTTCAAACTCAGAAATTTTTTCTGAAACCCTAACTGCAAAAAGATTACTCAACTTCATTATGTTCATCCTGGGTCAGGAAACTTGGTTTCTAAGATTTTAGGTATAAAAATTGTATTTTTCAGAAATATAAAAGAACAAAAGAAGTTGTATTCAAGATGTATCGTGAGGAGCCAGCAGAGAAGTTGCTTCTCCATTTTTAAATAAGCATGTGCAAGGCTGACTTCTCCATAATGAGATTAGTTTGGGAAATTGTTAAATGTTCTCATTTCCTTGCCAAAGAGCCCTCAGAAATTCACAGCTCATTAGAACCTTCAGAGTAGTTAATAAACAAAGCTTGGTATTATTACCTAATTAAAATATATCTCATTTCAACATTTTATTACCCACCATTAAGATTCTTCTGCTACAGAGGTTACATAAAAATTATTATTCTGCTTTCTTTTAATTGCAAGTTTCACAGAGTAGTTCTTTCATACCAAAACACATAGAAATTGCAGATGGAAAGTCATGTCACCCAATCTAAATTCATTTCAGTAAGGTCTGAAACACTGTTCTGAATGCAAGATGATCTAGGAAATCTACTTCAGATCTTGTACCTTAATAGTTGCTTCTATCGTATGCTACTAAATCATAAATACAAATAAAAATTTGAATTTAAAATCCATCTATGAGGGCATTTTCTATACCCTTATTCTTTCACTAATACTTCTTGGCACAGTGGAAGGAGAATCAGAAAGGGATCTAAATGCTAGTTTTTGCTTCTGCCATCTCGTGAAACTTGGGACAAACTGCTTATTCTCTACGTGTCTCATATTCTCACCTTTAATATGCTTACAATAGCTTCCTTGCACCCTACACATAATGTTTACAAGGATAAAATGGAATTAACTCGTAAAAATTAACAGTTATCTTTTAAAAACTTTTTCTTATGACTGAGAGGTGGCATAATGGACACTAAGAATCAATCCCACCAACCACCACCCACTGAGAATGGCCCAGGAGAAAGGAGTTCTAGTTTTGGGTGAGAGGACATGATTCAGGGAGGCCAAATAAGTGAAGACAAAAAGCATACACTGCAGGGATGCCTGGGAGGCTCAGTCGGTTAGGTGACCAACTTTGGCTCAGGTCATGATCTCGTGGGTCTGAGTTTAGGCCCTACATTGGGCTCTGTACTGACAGCTCAGAGCCTGGAACCTGTTTTAGGTTCTGGGTCTTCCTCTCTCTCTCTTTTTCTCTCTCTCTCTCTCTGCCCCTCCCCCACTCATTCTCTGTCTTTGTCTCTGTTTCTCTCTCTCAAAAATAAATAAAAAACATTTATTAAAAAAATTAAAAGTATACAGTGTATTTGGTAAGTCTTGACCTCTGTAAAAGGAGTTCAGTAGGGATAAGTAAGGTAAAAAAAAAAGAGAGACTGTAAGTTGGGTGGCAGCATTCCCTCCAAAGGTGTGAAAGTGGCCAGGAGGAGCCAAGGCATAGGGTGGATCCTCTGATGGCCTGAGTGTCAAAACAAAAGGTGCTCTAGCAGCACCTGGGTGGCTCAGTCCATTAAGTGTCTTATTCTTGATTTTGGTTCAGGTTATGATCTCACAGTTTATGAGATGGAGCCCTGCACTGGGCTCTGTGCTTACAGCATGGAGTCTGAGATTCTGTCTCTCCCTCCCTTACTCTTTCTCTCTCTCTCTCAAAATAAATAAACATTAAAAATAACCATAAGGGACTTTTACAGTAGAACACAGAAAGGAATTACTGGAGAGCAAGGGGGACTCTGCACTTAGCTCCATGAGCTGAGGGCTCTGAACTGCTGGGAGTAGGGTGATACTTGCCTATAGTCTTGACAGAATTCTTTGTTAAACGTTAGCAAGAAGTTATAGGGGAAACCTGAGAAATGCAGGGATTAGGTATTCTTCAGCCCCTCACATGGTGGTAGACCCAGCTGTTGTACCTGGTAGTTAAGAGAATTCTAGCCTCTCTGTTGGGCATGCATGCAAACTTTGGACTCCAGCCACATAAAACTGGGCTTTGGGCCTATAAGACTTTTTCCTAAGAGATGAAGAATCATCACAGCCTGTGGTAGATTGATCTCCTCATTTAAGAATATCTCTTTCTATTTCAGACTCTCTTACTCTTTTGTTCTGCAAGTACTTGAGTCAATGGCCCTCAGGCACACACCTATTTTCTTTAGGGGAGGTGGGGAGTGATGGGATCTTTCTGCTGGAGCATGAAGTGGGGGATTACTCTAGACAGCTGGCTGCAGAGGAGATGCACTGACGACAGTGGACCAATGCAGTGCAAGGGACTGGATACTTGACACTCTTTCTCTCCTCCTGCGGTAAGTAAATGCTCTGCCACTTAGGCCTGGTATGTCTGTTGTCTTTTCTCAGGAAACAAAAATCATACACCTGTCTCTTTTCTCGGTGGCACTTATGTGCCTTTAACCTTGGCTACTACACAGCTAGGTCACCCAGTGTATGTGAAAGACTCTCAGTAGATTAGTCATGACCTAGACATCGACATTTCTGTTTAGCAGAGCATGTTAAATTGAAAGGATCATGGATGATGTGTTTTTAAACACTGATATTTAATGATTATGTAGATATTTTCAAGCTTCACAATTCTAGTAGCACTCCTACTTACATAAATAGATAAGAGTAACAAATTGATAACTTATGAATATAAAATAAACACTATAATAAGAGTGTAGTAAGGTGATCTACCCATGTCACAGTTCCAGTTTCATTAACTATTAGCCACAAAATCTGGGGCAAGCCATTTATGCACTTTTTAGTTTCATTTTCATCAGCTTTAAATCAATTATTTTGAATTAAAGGATCTATCTCTAAGATCCTAGAATGACACAAGATGTCTCCCTTGACCATTTTTTTTTTTTTACCAGTTAAAATTTCAATTAATTTCCATGGAACTTGGTAAATTCTTCAGAACAAAAACCAGAAAGTTCTATAAAGGCAAGGGTATGTGGTCTTGCTCTCTGCTATATTCTAAGCATGAAGCTGGGATGCTGAGTGAACATGGTGACCACCTTAGGGAGCTCACAGTATAGGCTGGTTGCCTATCAACATCACATGCTGTCAGAACCTACTCAGAAAATCTAAGACATACAGTCACTGCAACTCTAAGAATTCTGTGATGTAGAGTTGGTAATTCTTACTCCCACAGGAGCAACACAAGATGTGTTCCTGAAATCCCAGCCAAAATGCTTAATGTACATTCCCAGTGGAGTGATGTCGTAATATTTAGTAATATACTTCCTACAGAAGTAACTTCCATTTCTTGGTCTAGGAACCCAACTACAAAATGCCTGATGTTAAGTTAAGCTTATCTTAGTCGGTTAAACATCCAAATTTGGCTCAGGTCAAGATCTCACACTTTGTGAGTTCAAGCCCCACATCAGGATCTATGCTGACAGCTCAGAGCCTGGAGCCTGCTTCAGATTCTGTCTCCCTCTCTCTCCCTGACCCTCCCCTGCCTCTGTTAAAAATAAATGAACATTAAATTTTTTTTAAAAAAAGGGACTTCAATTATCATGTTCTCAAGGAACTACATAAAGGAGCTTTAGGAAAATAACTTATCTGTGAATTTAAAATTGTAAATTACCTTCTGAATTCATCATGCTTTCTCTTTAATTTAATGTGATGTGATAATATCAACATAAATTACTCCAATGTAAAATAAAAGTAGTTCCAAATATTTACTTTCTATGATTTGTAAGATTCACATCAAATACCCCTTTTTTAACAAGTGTCAGAAGCCAAGTTCACTTCCTGTAAAGCCCTATTTATAAGCTTTAAGTGTTTACAATTTTATGGCTTCAAAAGTTTATGATGCTCTGAAATTTTTTTTTGCCTTAAACCATTTTTTCAATTTACTGATGATGTGCTTTATTAAAAACTCAATAATTGAATCTCAGCAGCAGAGACTGTGGCACACTATATTACATTTATGATAAGGGCATAAAGTTGTTTAAGTCCTTTTTGCCATGTAGAAAACTATTTTTTTATTACTGGATCATTTGTAAGTTTTTTCAAATAATGCGGTCATTAGGTCAAGGATAACCATGGGAAATTCTGCTTCTAATAAAGGCTTTAAAACCACATTTTCTTAATAAAGATAAGGACTTGTACCTACTGAATAATATAGTCTCCACTGCTTGTTTACAATTTTACAAATAAACTATTCATTATGAGAATATTTTATAGGAAGAAAAAACAATATTGTATTATCTAAGCAACTTTCAATCAAATATGAACTTAAAGCCCCTTTTCACAGAAATTCAGTTCAGACTTCAGTCATGTTTTTTTCTTCACTACCACTACATTATGTAATGTGGTTATCATTTAATATGTAAATATGTATTAGGCAATCCCATTTATTATAAGGGATAAGAAAGGAAGATAATGTATGACTCTGAGAAACTAACAGAATGAAATGGGAAAATTGAAATATCCACATATCATATATTTGAGATTTGTTCTAAGCAGTTTCTTGAGCACAAATAAGTAACCCAGCTATTTTCTACAGCCTAGAGGAGGGGCAGTTTCAGACCATTAAATACTTTCTACATCTCAACCCAAATACAAATCTATTCCAGCAACATTTGAGAATTCCACACCCTTCCTTCCACACACTTCCTAAGATCTTGGTAATACCCTGCCCTTTCTACCAGTGCATACTGGAATTCAGAATGGGAGAGAAAATCTTTGGCCCTTCGTCTGGGTATTACTGTGCCTTTCCTCTCACTCATGCCTTAGTTTTTCATTTCTTTCCTCTTCAGGCTTTTTATTCAACAAACATTAAGTATCTACTACTTCCTAGATGGCTTATACATTAAAGATACATGATAATACATGCTCTCGGCCCTGGCAGAGCTTTCAGTTTAAAAGGGTCACAGATAGAAAAGGGATAAATATAGCCCCATGTGAGAATGGACCTGTTTAGAAGGGGCTAAGCGGCAGAGTGAGATCCTCTCATTCAAACTCCTGACAACCAGAAGGTTTCATGAGGGATGTAATGTTTTTGATGTTTGAAGAATGAGGAGAAATTAAAGAGAAGTTAAAAAAAAAAAAAAAGAAGAAGAAGAAATTAAAAAGAGGAAAATGAAGACAAAAGATATTCCATGGATAGGAATATGCACTACATCAAGGAAACATAAAAGTGTGTTCTGCGTTCAGAGAACTCTAAGAATGCGTTCATGCTAAATGCAATGAAACTTTGGAAAGACGGCAGGAAACAAGATGAGGGAGACAGCACAGGATTTCAAAGGGCCTGTACGCCAGACTCAGAAGTCTACACATCAGGATAAAAGCTATGAAAATCAATTAAAGGTCTGAAGCAGAGTGGTGACATAATCACAGTCAAGTTCGAGAAAGATTACTCTTACAGCAGTATGGAGAATAGATGGAATAGCTCCAAATAAAGATTAGGAGACTAGTTAAGACAATTCTGTGGTAATCCAGGCAAAAGTAATAACAATAATAGCAGCTAACCTTTATGGAGCATGCATTATGGGCTCAGTTCCGTTCTCAGTGCTTCATACGCATTAGCTCATGCAGCCCCACTATCACCCTACAAAGCATGAATTGCTCTTATTTTTATTTTAAAGTTGAATCAGCTTAGGATAGGAGAAAATGATAAGTAACTTGCCGAGGTTCACATAATTGATAAGCAGCAGAGCTGGGATTTGAACTCAGGTTTGCTTAGCCTGTGATTTCATTATCATGTGTCTGACCTTGAGGAATAACACTGGAAATGTATTAAAAGAAATATATGCACGAAATACTGGTATTTTAGGAATCTGAGATGACTACACATATCAAAAAAGAATTAAGTGAAATAGACTCCTCAGAGGTCTATTTATATTTTTAAAAATGAGGACCTTCCAAAAAAAAAAAAAAAAGAGTTCACACTAAGAGAAGAGAAAGTGAAGGTATAACTCTGACTCAAGGATAATAGGCTTAATCAACATTCTCAACTAATTGGTTGAGAAAACCACTAGGTATTTATCACTTAAATTTTCCTCTGGTTGACTCCCTAAGGACATAGAAGAAAAAATTAACCCCATTGGCTCACTCCCATGCCATAGTGTAAGCAGCAGAGAAGGTGACAGAAGCAGGACGCAAGTCCCCAGAAACTGCCTACAGCAGCCTCGTGGAAGACTGTAGAAAGATGGTCAGAGACTGATGTACAACTCATCCCCAGCTAAAGACGATTTGGGACTCTGCCTGAGCACTGAGTGCAGCACAGTACAGAGTGAGTCCACCAGAACAGTCACAAAGGATTATAATTACCTCACCCCTGGACCAGGTGTGAGAGTTCATTCATTTAGGTTTTGGGGAACATGTCCATTCTTTCAGGTAACTCGAGCATCAGTGGTGCATTGGAAAAGAATAACTGATACCCTAGCCTGAGCAGCTAGGACATCCCATATGCATAGGATGGAAAACATGGATCATGTCTTCTACATGCACTGCTTCTCCAAGTAAGAGCCCAGAAGTGAGTGAAGGATCACAGAGGTGAATAGAGGTCTCACTGCCAGATGCTGAGAATGTGATATAAGTGAAAACTGTCATCTCCAGAAATAACCTATCATTGCCAAAACACAGAAAGTGTACAAGGTACTATCAGGGCATTCTTTTTCTTCTACAGCCTGGCGTGTCAGGAGAAGGTGTCACATCCGTAGTCTGTCCCTGCATCTGAGAGTCTGTCCCCAGAAAAAAATGTTGGAGTAGCCCAGGTAAAGAATTTTTCATATTCTTATCATTCTAGATTGGGTTCTCAGGTGAGGCACTTACAGAAATTTCAAATATTTTACTGGAAACAGAATGAAACAGAGGTCTACCTTATTAAGCCTACATTCTATTTACCCTAGGACTCAGCTATCTGTGAGTTTATCTGGGGGAAGTTTGCCATAGTTGGCCAAGGGTCTAATTAAATAAATGACCATGGAATCTAGTGAGGAAGTAAAATACTTGAGGAGAATGCTAGAAAAACAATCACCAGGCACTCAGAGGCAGCAATGGACAGCAGCAACAACAGTGGCTAGTGGTCATAATCTCTCCAGTGTCCTGGACAGTCAGGGATCCGCATTTACAGTACATTTAGTTTTGAGTTTCCACAGCCTTAATGCAAATCACATGAACATCAGTAATAGTAGCAACATTTTTGTAAGGCAGCAGCAGGGACCCTGGGGACTTTTGTAAGATGATACTGGTGGCATAATTTACTGTTGATCTCAGAAGCAACTGAAGATATAAGGTAAAGATGCTAAATAACAGATTTCGACGGGGTGACAAGTTCTTGAAATAAACATGAGATAACCACTGGAAATACCTGGAAAAGTTTAGGAAGATCTTGAGAGAGGTCAGAATTTCCAAAGATTAGACAGGTTCGGTGTCAAAGAAATATTGTTTTATGATTTATTGTGTAGCCTCAGAAACTTATTTAGGAAGCAAACTGTAAGACTGATTGCATATAGAAAATAAGTGATAGAGAATTTTCCAAAATGACTCCAACTCTTTTTGCTTAGGCTATAGATAGGCGATGATACTTGTCACCAAAATAAAACACATAATAGAAGAAGCAAATTTGGGGCAGGATATGGCTGCCCCAAGGGGTGAAGCTGGTATGATGAATTTAGCTTTTGACCTTGAGTTCTGTGGATTATACAAGAGGAGACATTCATTGTGGGTATCTAACAGTCTTTATCTCAGGAGAGCAATCAGTAATTTTAAGTAGAATAAAAACAAAGTGCTTATTGGCTTTGCCAATGTATATTTGGTGGATATAAGAGAATGAGAACATTCTTAGTGGAGTGGTGGAGAGAAAGCCAGATTTTTACGTGTTGAGGTTGGTGAGGAAGTTTAAACTACTTTCATGTTTCTTTTTTTATCCCCTTCAAAATTCTTAACTAAGAAAGAAGAAAGATAAGATACAGGAAAGGTCAACAATGTTTCTTGGTTGATTTATTACAAGTGGAATGAGGAAGAACTGGAAAATGAAAGAAATTCTATATAAAGAAATAAGTACTGACATTGGACAACTTGAATTTGGGGTGAAAATAAAAGAGAATTTTCAAAGGTATGGGCTGAAACACTAAGTCAACTCAGCTGCCATCAGAGGAAGGCTGCCAATGGTACCACATTGATTTTCCATATTTCAAGCCTGTTTCTGACTCAGTATTTCTTCTTTGATAGGAGACATTAACATCACAGCTGTCCCTCAAAGTAGAATGGCCCTTGTACCTTGGTTGTTTAAAAGAACTTTGGCATAGAGGTATCCAGGTGGCTCAGTTGGTTGAGTATCCGAATCTTGATTTTGGCTCAGTCATGATCCTAGAGTCATGGAATTGAACAGTACATTGGGCTCTGAGCTAAGCACGGGGCCTGCTTGGGCTTCTGTCTCTCTCTCTCTGCCCCTTCCAACCTGCAGNCCTAGAAATAAATAAAAACATTAAAAAAAAAAAAGAAGAAGAAGAATTGTGGCACAGAGATTAAGAAAGCTTTGGAGACATAGTTTATCTCTGATAGTTTTTCTCAGTGATTGTTAGATGGCAGAAAGCAAGGGAATGACCATCCTAAATATGAGACACATAATCACAAGAACAGCACACTGAAATGGAGAGACGTGGTAACCAGTGTGGCCAATGCTGGCAATGCCCCACCGCTTACACCTTGGTTTGCTCGAGTGGTTTGACAGTGGTAATATACAATTTTCATCCTGCTGACAATTTCATACCTCAAGTACCCACATCTTTTTTCTTATCATCCTGTTCAGTTGCAAGGAGGCACTTCCTGTAGGCATGGGGGAGTTAATGAGCCTAAGCAACCTTCAAAAAAGAAGATTCTAGTAAATGCCCTGATGCTTCAGCCTCTTCATTGGTCTCTAGGGACTGATTTCTCAGAGGGTCCTTGGTGAGATCAAGCCCACCTGCTCATGTAGGTAACTCACTTATGACAGAATGGGGGTCATTACGGCATGTGTCACTGGCTTCTCTTCTTTCTGTACTTCATTTGAGCATCCTGAGAGCTTCCAAATAAACTCCTAGTACACAAATACTTGTCTCAAAGTTAGTTTTGGGGAAACTCAGACTGAAAAACCCGGTAAGGTGTCATCTGGAAATCTACCTTTAAGAAAAAAATTGGCAAAATTGGGCGGGGAGATCTTTATGAACAAAGATTGATTACTGTGGTGTTAGTCATGTGACTCAAATCTCCCTCAAATCTATCAGAAAGGTTACAGTAACACTGATATCTGAATCCCAAAAACTTAACTTATTGGCTCTTATAAAATATTTTTTGAAAGTCCACACATTGTACTTTATGTTTGCTTCTAAATAGCTCAGGGCTGTCACAATCTGAGGCCTCTGCCTTTAGCATTTCCCTGGCCTCCACTGTCCTGAGCTGAAGGCCGTGCGCTTGCTCCATCACTGATGCACACATGATGCTGTTATTTCTTCTCATTAGCCTCTTATAGCTAGGAAGATAATGCTCCCCTCCTGAGTTATGCTCCATGAGGGGATACGTATGCAGCAGATTTTCATGGGGATGACCAAACTATCAAAACATTACCAGTGGAGTCCCTCAGTTTAAACACATGGCTCTTCCTCTCCTCTCCAGGTCACACAGACTGATATATTAGAGCATCTGGAGTGTAAAAGGTGTCCACACCATAGTCACTTCATAATATAACGTGTATCAAATCATCACATGCATACCTTATACAATGTTACATGTCAATTATATTTCAGTAAAAATGAAGGGGGGGGGAGGTGTCTACACCAGCCATCACATTGAATCCAAAACCATGAGACTATGTTGCCAAGCCTGCTGAATTGCAAATACATTTTAAGAATTTTGTTTTATGGAATTCTTCTTTCTGAAGCCTAACTTGACCAGTTGACATCCCATATTTCCAGTATATCACACACATGCACAACACACACACACAGACTTGCATACACATGCACACATACATACAAACTCACTTGTTCACATATGCACACTCACATGAAAACACGACTCAAGGTTTTCTTTTAGAGGAATGTTATTGCCATCATATTTATTTGTTTCTTTTTTCCTGTCATGAGATTCCCTAAAATCTAAAATTAATGAATATAAATATTTACTTGAAGCAAGGACTGTTAGCCATTTTAAAATTCTAGTCATATCTCAAAGTTTTGGTAGAGTCCCTATTAAAAAAAAGAATGAAAGAACGCCTGGGTGGCTCAGTCAGTTAAGCATCCAACTTCAGCTCAGGTTATAATCTTAGAGTCTGTGAGTTTGAGCCCTGCATCAGGCTCTGTGCTGTCAGCTCAGAGCCTGGAGCCTGCTTCAGATTCTATGTCTCCCTCTCTCTCTGCACCTTCCCCACTGATGCTCTGTCTCTCTCTGTCTCAAAAAAGAATAAATGTTAAAAAATGAAAAAAAAGAGAGAGAGAGAGAAAATGAAAAAAAGAGAAGGAAGAGAGAGGATAGAGGGGAAGGGAAGAAGAAAAAAATGAAAAAAAATAAAGAGCTAGAAAGAGTGAAACCAAAAACTCCAAAAATGAAAATTAAATAAACTATAGAATTATTATCCATTTGGTGGACCCTTAAAATATATTTTAAATGATGTCTATAAAGAGTTTATAGAAGGCCATGAAATGCTCATTATCATTTTAAACTAAAAAAAAGATACAAAATATAATATAATCACAACTCCATTAAGGAAAAGCCTGGGGAAAAACCAAAAAGATATTAGCAGTAATTTTCCAATTACCTTTGGGTTATAGAAATATTATTCATTTTTCCAACATTCTGGTTTTTCTATAGTTGTCAATTTTCTGAATAAACTATATATGCATGCATGTGTATGTATGTATAGTTATATACACAACTTTTGTGTGTGAATGTATGTATCTTTATGATGAACAATATATATTAAACTTGGTTTTACCAAAGAGGATTGGAAACTGATGTCCCTTGGCATCTAAGTCCTGGGTCAGCACCTTAATACAGTACACTCCAGGGCACCAGGCCTCATTTCCTTCTTTACTAGTGCTGTTTTGAGATCCAGACTTCCATTTCATTTAGAGACTCACTAAGAAAGATGTGAAATTATGGTAGGTATGTAATATAAATGGGCCCCTTTTAATTCCACACTTCTCTCTTATCATTGCTCTAGCAAAGTAAGACAGGTAGGTCAAGAGTTTCAAAATGTTTCTCCTATGTCCAAACTAAAAACAGTAAGTCAAGATTGGGCAATAGTGGGGATCTCTTTTACCAAATAGTACTGAGCAAAGATTTAAAGACACATACTCAACCTACTTTTTGCTTTGAACTGGACTAGAATCCAGAGATAAGAAATATCTGCACAGATTAGAGAGGATATTTTTTCTCTCAAGTCAGGAACAATTGGTTATCTCTCAGATACTATCTACAGCCAGGCTCTAGGAGCACTTAGAGGTACAAAGTACGCTCTTCAGAGGATTATACCAGGCACAAAGGCAGATCCCCGGGTACTTACCACAAGAAGCAGGAGGAAGATCTGGCTACCACTGTGAACACACAGTCCTCATCTCCAATCACAGAAGAGGCCACAGGCACCATCTGTTTCAGGCACATCATCTGAAAAAAAAAAAAAAAAGCCAATTCCTCACTTTTCTTATGACTCACATAAGCTGTAACATTTCAATTGGTCAAAACAAAATTAATAAATCATTTCTAATAACATTAATTGAAGAAGAAAAGAGAAAGGGAGAAAAAGGAGAAAGGGAGAGAAAGGAGAAAGAAAAGAGGAAGGAAAGAAGTTTTCTAGATGTTAATAGTTTTCCAAAGCAGAAGAGTGATTAAAGTATGTTTCTTTGTTGTTTGTTGTGGTGAGATGAATTCTCCCACATCACCCTTCAGACATCTTGAAAATCGCACTGGATTTAACATGGATATTTTAATTCTTGATTAAGAGAACATTCTTCCTAAGGGAACTGAAGAGCTATGCACAAGGCATTCATAAAGGTACTTCAGCCTTCCTTGAGTACTGATGACTGAATTGCTCTCATTTCCATCTTCTTTTGAGATCTATTTCTGTGTACCACTGAGGATGATGATATTTGTTTTTTCTAAAGCATCTCTTCATTTTTGCTTCTTCCAGTTGTTTCTCTATAAAGCTTAAATGAAAGGATTTTAAAAGTAATATCACTTTTTAATGCTTATTTTAAATTTATTTTGAGAGAGAAAGAGATGGAGGGAGCAATGTGTGCATGAGCAAGTGGTGATGGACAGAGAGAGGGTGAGAGAGAATCCCAAACAGGTTCCACACTACCAGCACGGAGCCCAATGCAGGACTCAATCCCACGAACCATAAGATCACGACCTGAGCCAAAATCAAGAGTTAGATGCTTAACCAACTTAACCACCCAGGCACCCTGTGGTGTCATTCTTTTAAAAGAAGGCAGCTCTTCCACAATAAAAAAACACTATTGTCTCCTAATTTACATTTCTGTGGAATTTCTTATATATCTTGTCACACTTCACTGTATTCATAACTCAAAACCATGTCTGTTTAAAGTTCACATTAAGACAAACTTAGTGGCCAGGAAACACTGAATGCTATAACATTTAAAATGAATTACCAACAGTCATGCCTTTTTTATACCTTTCATTAGAACACTAAGAAGTTCTGGTTACATAAATACATTATATAGCATCTGAAAAATAGGATATCCCTACAGATGAAAGGAAGGTAAATTTGTGAGGAAAACGTTGCTTCCAGGGCTTGCAAAATGATTGCTAGCTCAAGGGTGAAGCATAAATTTTAAAAGGTAGTGTATTTCAGTGGGCAGGGATCCACAGATGATCCATAAAATGTACTGAAACAAAGGAACACATAACTTATGGTTCAAATGAGAGGGATAAAAACTATGAAGAAAAGGACTAAAGAGGGAAAAAGAGTACATAAGATCCTCAGAAATGTTCAGAATCATAGAAGCTAAAACTGCAAACTGTCAACCCAGGCTGTGTGTCTAAGCAGACTCCTCAGTCAGTGTTCAAATGCTTCTGATCGCGGCCCCTACCGCTATGCCAAATAATTGACATGTCTCTTTCTTAGGGTCCACATGCTCTGTGTGACTGTGAATGCTGGAGCCGTCTTAGTCACCCCTCACCAAGCTGTTCAATTCTTTTTTAACCACCTCTTCCAGAAGTGGTAATTCCCTAACCACTATTATTACTCTTCTCTTTACTTCTTCCATTTTGAATATAATTTTCTGGTAATGAGATACCCCAACAGAAGCATTATTTATTATTCCAAATGTGATTGTGTCTCTACTCTGTGAAGAGTAGCGGTTCCCCCCTGCTACCTAATGGGATGCTTCCATAGGCGGCTCTAAAATCATAATAACATTCTTGTGTACCGTCACATTTAAGCCTCATTTCTAATTTCTTTTTCACCTATTACCATAGGTCTTTCTGACGGTAATGTTTCTAGGTTATTCTTTTCCTCTGAACATCTTGTTTTTAATTATTTTTCCAAGACATGGGAGGGAGACTCCTCCCTTCCAAACAGAATTCATCTTCTTGTTTTTTGCCCATTTGTTTTCTGTCATAAGAATTCTATGTTCAGATTTTTTGTACTCATCAGTGTTTGTATTACTTTTATTTATAGGAATATTTGTGAAATAGTTCCATTTATTTTTAATTTCCTTCTTTCATCATATTATTAAAGCAAACTTACCAATCCTGAGGCTGTATTTAATGATTTAACACCATTTCTGCTTAAAACTGTACATAACTATAAAGACTTTAGGTGGTCTCAAACCTCTCCTAATTTCCATTTGGAGTTTCCTTCCTTAACCACAAAAACCATTCAGATGAATATAATTTAACAACACATCAAGATGTTATGAAATACAAAGCTCAAGAATGAACATTTATGTTTCACACCTGGAAGGTATGTACATACTGTTTAGTAAGGAAACACAATCTTTTATCTCTCTTTTATTCAGGAAAAGCTCCACAAAGGAAGTGGAATTGTAAAAAGTCTGAAATAAACAAGAAGAGATATATTTATATGACGTCGAAGAATGATTTTTAAAACAATCACAACACAATGTAGAGAAATGCTAATGTTTCCTTAAATCCTTGGTGAAGTAAAGTAACACAAAAGTCACAGAATCCCAAGTTCCATTACAACTCTGCAGATAACGGAGTGTGAATCTTTGATGAGTTAACCACTGAGTCCTAGTTTCTTCATGGATAAATGGGTGTAACATGCTATATCTACAAGGTTGTTGCAAGGTACAGAACACAATGTAAACAAAGCGATTTATACATTGCCTATCACAGTTCACTAAAGGATTATCAGTTCAATTAATACAGAAAAGTATCTACTGCGTTGAGCACTTGTATCTCAATTCTTTGNTTTCTCAGTGGAGTCTGCGTCCTTTCTCTCCCAATCTCTTGGGTGTGGTACGGTTTCTGATGGCTTCAGATCTTTTCTGTGTGATGCCTGGGTGCGAGTGCAGGTACGGAGCTCCCTACTTCTCCGCCACTTGCCGGAACTAGTATGGAATTTAAAGGAAATCATGAATAAAATCGATAGAGAAGAGGAAGATATATAAACAATCATGTAAAATTTCTAGATGTGAAAAATGTAATATCTGAAATGAAAAATTCATTGAATGGGATTAATAGTCAATTAGACATTGTAGTACAAATATCACTGAAGTTGAAGTCCTAATGAAAATATTTCCAAAATAAAGCTGTCAATAAATATTTAAAAAAAGAAACAGAGTCTCAGTGACCTCTGGGAAAAAACACTGATTTATATTTGAAGTCTCAGAAGGAGAAATGAAAGAAGTGTCAAAAAAATATTTGAAGAATAATGACTGAAATGTTTCAAATTCCATGAAAATTATACTCTCTCAGATTTAAGAGGCTACACAAACCTCAAGAGAAATGAATACAAAGAATTTACAAGACACACCAGAAATAAATTGCTGTGGGATGCCTGGTTGGCTCAGTCAGTTAAGTGTCCAACTTTGGCTCAGGTCATGATCTTGCAGTTCGTGAGTTCAAGCCCTGCATCAGGCTGTCTGCTGTCAGTGCAGAGCCTAATTCAGATCCTCTGTCCCCCTGTCTCTGCCCCCTCCGTGCTCACGTTCACTTTCCCCCTCTGTCAAAATTAATAAATATTTAAAAGAAAAAAGAAAGAAATTTTGAGAACCAGTGATAAAGATGAGAAACTCCTAAAGCAACCAGAGGAAAAAGACACTTTGCATAAGAGAAACAAAGAAATAGTAATCACAAACTTCACACTAAAAAACGAAAGACAAAACCAAAAACAAAAGCATGAAAGCCAGGAAACAATGGAATGACAGCTTTAAATGAATGAAAGAAAAATCTGTCAACCTAGAAATCAATATAAAATGAAAATATCCTCTAAAAGGTTACTAAATATTAAAAAAACACTTTTCAGACAAATGAAAGCTGAGAGAATTTATCACTAACAGATCTGCACTATAAGAAATGATAAAGCCCTTCAAGCATCAGAAAATTATATCAGGTAGAAATCTGTACCAATGGAAAAAACTAAAGAACACAAAAATGATCAATATGGGGGTGAATATAGCAGTCTTTCTTCCTTTGCTTTAAATTCTTCCAAAACTGGGGAAATTCTAATAAGATCTGTAGTTAATAGTATCATGCCAATGCAGTTCCTGGTCTTAAAAAAATGTGTTATATCAAGTAAGATGTTAACATTCAGGGAAGCTAAAAAGGTTATAAAAGAAATCTCTGTCCTGTTTTCTCAACATTCCTATAAACAACCTATATAAAATTGAACCTGTATAAAATTAGTTCAAAACAAACAGTTAAAAAGGTAAGTTTAGTCTTTAAAACAAAAATAATGACAACGTATTTTGGGGTTTATAATATGTAAAAATAAATAAATAAAGGACAACATCAGGACGTGGATCTAGTGCTGTTGCAAGATTCTCACATTAGATGTAAGAGGCAAAATATTATTTGAAGTAGACTGTGACAATTCAAAATGCATACTGTAATCCATAGAAAATTATCTAAAAAAATAAGTGAATAAATAAAAACCAATAGCTATATGTAAACAGTGGAGATAAATGGAATACTAAAAAATATTTAAAAATTAAAAAAAAAATCAGTTAATCCAAAACAGAGTTCAAGACAAGAGGGGGAAAAGAGAAAAAATAGATATGGGACAAATAGAAAATGAATACCAAAGTGTTAGATTTAAACCCAACAACCAATTATGACAAACGTAAAAAAGTCAAAACTCCAAATACCATACAGGACCATCAAACAAAAATGGAAAAATGGAAAATGATCAAAACCATACAGAGCTGGGGCATATGAGTGGCTCAGTCAGTTAAACATCTGACTTCAGTTCGTCATGATCTCACAGTTCTTGAGCTGGAGCCCTACATCGGGTTCTCTGCTGTCAGCACAGAGCCACTTTGGATCCTCTGTCCCAGGCTCTCTCTGCCGCTCCCCTGCTTGCACTCTCTCTCTGTGTCTCTCAAAAACAAATAAACTTTAACAAAAAGCCATACAGAGTATATTTCCTGGCTCAAATGTAAATTAGAAATCAATAATAGAAAATGTTTACTTGTCTTCCTACATAGGCATATTGTGATTTGCCATTGGCTTTGTCTGGTTGTTAATATGTCTACTATACTGGAATTGCACTGGTTTAGCAGCACCTGCACCAACCATTGTTTTGGGGGCTTTTGTTTGTTTGTTGATTTTGTTTGTTTTTAGTATCCTTCCTATACTAACCAGATTAGAACACTAACAGCAACATTACCATTAGCTTACAGCAAGGATGCTAGATGGGTCCTAAATTATATGCCATTCAAAGAACATGAGAAACAAAAGGTAGTGGGCCTGAATGAGGAAATGGACTCTTCTTGCAAGCAGAGGCCTTTGATTCTTCAGGATAACTCTAGCAGAGGTTCTAGAATTTGGTCAGACATTGTAAGCATCAATCCGTGTGAACAGCAACAGTAATGTTTTTTGATACAAAAGACAGTCCTGTGATGAGGTTAGTTATTTTTCCTGGTTACTATTTCTAGCCTTATAGTATTCAAAACTGGTTTATTGGAACTCTCGGGATTGTACAAGCTATAAAAGTAACTTGGAATAAATCTCTGTTTGTTTAATGTTGTAGTGAAGAATCCTGACCAATACATGAAGCTCTGTGTATTCTTTGGAGATCCCTCCTCATCATCACTGGGAATTCCACAACTGCATTTCTGTTTGCAAGGTGAATGCAGTTCCTCAGAATGGCTGCTTCGGTCTTCCTTTAGCTCCTCGGAATCTGTCCGAGCATCATCCATCTGTTTCCGCAGAGACCTCTTCTCCTACCCACTTGGGCTTCTTGGATAGGATCTAAGAGAATGCCAGCCTGGAAATCTCTAAACTAGTTCCTTTTTGGTTATTACTAAACATTTACACAAACTCCATACCCATCAGATTGTGCAAGTGCAGGTTAAACAAATATAAAATCAATTCTTGTTCTACTTTCAGAGAAACAAACCCCAGCCTTCTCCTCTCATCTTTGTGTTTCTCAGGTGTTTATAACACCCTTCTTCTCTTGCACCCAAACAGCTGAAAAGGACAGAGAATCATGTCTGAATGCTACACAGCCTGAATGACAGCATCCAAGTGTTATGTCCAACCTCCTTCCGAGCTCTCTGGTTGGAAGCCCCCTCTAACTGAGAAGACTGAAAGCAGTATGCCTCCTTATCCCCATGAGGGATAGGGAGAGACTGACAGCACCTCAACAATTCTGACTCCAAACACTCTGATAGCCTCCTTAAGCTCTTTTTGGCTGTTTGTGGGAGTTCTTGGATACCTTATTTGCAAGTTTTGCTTAAGTGGTCTAACACCTTAATTTGGAATATGAGAATACCTGCCATGTAATTGTTTTGTTCTCAGTCTCGGGACTTAAGCACAAACTTACATGAAAGACTATGTAACCTTATGTTTCAAATACTTTACCTATTATATTTCCTACCCTAGCCTAATGCATCTGCTTAAAACCCCTAAAATGTCATACGTACTGCCATCTTCTCATCCTTGCTTACTTGTTCTCTACTCACTGAAATTAACCCTCAGTTAATTTGGGGGCTGCTTCTTCCTCCAAAGGCCAGCTCAGATGTCACCTCTCCCATGATAACTACTCGTTTCTGTTTGTACTTCAATGACTGTACCACTTAGTAGGCTCTTAGACAATAACAAATACTCCAAACACAATACCAGTGCCTCGTACCTTCCTGGGGTGCCCATGGAAGATATCACTAGTCAGTCACTCTTGGTACTCTTTCTGGCTAAGCTGTTGAGTGGAATCTTTTTTAACACAGCTCTGCAGATAACTATTTTCCACTAAGCATTATCGAAGCATGATATGAGCCTATTTCACTTGCTTGAATTGTTAACAGACTTTATACAGGTATATCCCACTAAAATGCATGAAAAGAGGCCAGAGGGCATATATCAGCTCTTTTAATATCCCCAGTGTGTAAGACAAATTAGGCTTTAATAATGTTTGATGCTTTTTACTACAACAGCTTTTAGCAGCAGATTGACGTTTAGTTATTCTCATGTTGCTGTATCAGTCTTCTGTAGCAAACATATAGGAAGATTCCTAATGTATTCTTAATGCTTTACTTTTTAAGTTGGCAGCTGCTGATTGTATCATTTAAACATTTTGTATGTTTGAAATATTTAATAATTATTTAAAAATTTTTTAATGTTTATTTATTTTTGACAGAGAGAGACAGAGCATGAGCAGGGGAGGGGGAGACAGAGGAGGAGATACAGAATCCGAAGCAGTTTCCAGGCTCTCAGCTGTCAGCAAAGAACCCGGTGCGTGGCTTAAACTCAGGAACTGCATGATCATGACCTGAGCTAAAGTCAGACACTTACCCGAGCCACTCAGGCACACCAGTAATTGTTTTTAAAGGACATGATGAAAAACAATTTCTACGAGGAGTAGAAATTCCTATCATAGTGTATGGAGCCATGCAAAAGATCTACAGGTATGTGTGAGACACACAGAAACCCAGGTGCACTTGGTTTAACAGTAGAATGGAACAAGCATATATCGAAATAATATAGAATAATATGCACAGGGGCAGAATTAAGCTCCTGATCTTTTCTTGTGGCATAAGTTAGAAGCCTTATGGTTAGTCTCCAATTCAATGAAAACATATATAAAGCCCCACCATTTTCTTGTTTTGGAATCAGAAGATAATCTATTTGATGGTAGGTTTCATGTATGTCTTATTCATACTCTTTCTCCTGGCACAGTGCCTTTTTATACACACAGAAAAAGTATTTAATGAGTATTTGTTGATTTTATTTAAAAAAATAAGAATCGTTCCCTGGTTACATTAATTTACCATTGAAAGTCTTTTTCCATTAAGAATGTCCTTAAGGTTGGGGCTTGTTATACACACTTATGTATCCCTCATCACTAGCCCTAAAAGATTCTTTATTTGTAGAATAAAAGGCTGAATGAGGAAATGTGATTTTATTCAAACTCTAATATTCATGATTTAATGAGAAATGCCCCCACCCAAAATGAGCCAGTCAGAAAGCTTAGAATCTCAAAGAGAATTGAATTGCCTGGCATTCAGATATCCTGAATGATAAGCATTCTTTTGCAAATATATGGGAAGAATCGCTTGATTTATTCATTCATTTATTCAAAAAAGATTTATTGAATACATACTAAGTAAACTGCTGGTGGCAGGTGCTTTGTGGCAGAAAAAAATATGGCCTAAAATTCACTAAAAATTAGCTTTAGAAAGAAATACGAAAAGCTGAGATTTTCCTAGACAATCTCCCCCTTGGACTTTTGACAGAGACACTGACACCCTCCATCAAATCCTGCTGATCTTCTGGTGGTTTTACTTACCTGATCTTACTTGATCTTGATCTTACTGATCCTGCTTTTCAGTATGTATGTGCATGCATGTGTTTGTGTGTGTTTGGCTTCTGTTTGTTTATCCAGTCTAACCTCAACATTTTATACTTAGTTTCTTGGCTCTCAACCTGCTTTCTCAGACTGCTGTTTCTTAAAACCCAGATTAACAACTGATGAGTAATACAGACATTAAATTCTGTAAGATTTCTAAGAGATCAGAGAAAAGAAAGGGGAGTTTTGGGGTTGCAGTGGGGTTCACAAGGAAAGATATAAATAGTGGGTGCCTGCAAGAATAGAAGGATTTTAAAAGGTGCAATTAAAGATAAAGACCTCAAACATACAAGTGTTGAGGTAAGGCAGACCGACAGTCTGATCACTGAGGTAACTTCAAGGATTTGGAGACACTAATCTACAAGAGGGATATGTCTGAGTATTCAGAGATAACTGGTCAAGGCCTGAAGCAGCTTACTCTAGCCCTAATTAAAACTGCCAACGGTAGAAACATACTGGAAACTACAGTGTGGCAAAACTATCTCAGAACCCTTCCATTTTTGCATAGGCCTCTTTTCAAATAGTGAAAATAATAGATGGTATGTTACTATTCCAATCAGTCTTTTCCAGCGCTCCAAGAAGTGACAGAAAAATAGAAAAAAAAAAAAAAAACCACTTCTTAGGGAAAACAGTCCACAAAACCAATACCAAATTTAAACGCAATACAAGAACATCTGAGGAGGACTTCACTTTTCTTTGCTTACAGCCTTATTCAAACTATCTTCTCCTTTTGCATATTTCAAAAGGACTCTCAGTTGCTTAGTAAATGTTTTTGGCACAAACTGCCACCCTTCTTTTCTTTTATTCTCTCCCACACAGACTGCACCTATTAATTTTGACATTCATTATAAGAATCATCCCACTACATTTCAGTTATGTGCATTAAAGTACAATGTATTTTCTCCACTATTCTCCCTTGCTTATGTTCCTAACTTTTTTTTTTACTAAGGTACAAAAACCCTGTTCAAGATAGATCATTTTCCTACCTTAACACATTATTTTAATTTTCAGGTCATATCACCAGCCAGCCTTGTATGTTACATACATGTAATTATACACAAATGTATTTATTGTACTTAGTGTATTATATATATTGTAGTATTGTATATCTTAGTGTTACTTAATTCTTCTCTTAAAATTTTCCTTTAATGTTTAAAATATGTTCTCTTTAACTTTTATAATATTAAAACTAGCAGCAAATTTTTGTCTAAACTAATATATAACTTTCCAGATTTTGAAAACAAAGTATCTTCTTTACACCTTCAAAAAATCATCAGTTTACTTGTTTCCTAAATCAGACAATTTGTTATGCAGACACTTGTGGAAACACTAATGATATCTTTATCTATAAGAATTTCAAAAACTACCAAAGAAGTACAAACCAATGGATTTTACTTTCTTAATAAGAGAGCCCGTTGGATTCACAATAAATGTAAATTCAATGTATGTTGAAGCAGGCATAATCTCTAAAGGAAAAGAAACATGGCAAGATGTCAGGTCTGACTACTTTGAAACATAAAATAAGCATGTTGGAAACAAACGGATATGATTTATTTAGTTGCAAAAATCCTTTAACACTAGACTTTGATCTTTTTGTATCTATTTATCTCTCTGTACTCAGTGGTTACCTTAGTAATTATTATTTGTTGGGTGTTCAAAAGGTGGTCATAAAATTGAATAGACTATACCAGTAAAAATGTATTTGAAGCACACATGAAATTTAGAGAGGTTTGGTTTAGTCAGAGACGAAGAACTGAGTTTTAAGGAGATAGTGATGTGGAGAATAGCAGTGGCGCCATCAGAGAATGAAGTATAAACCACAGGGTCCACAAGGGATGAGAATTTCATAAGCAATCAGCATGAATCAACATACAGTAAATTCATTAAGTTTGCAGATGCACTTTTTCAGATAGTAAAATGCCAGTCCAATGAGGAAAGTTACAACAATATTTTGCTTTGTGTGTGTGATATAAAGAAAATGGCAGGTAAAGTTTCAGTATAAGCAAAAATCATGTAAACCACCTACAGTGAAAGTTTATGAGTTATCCATTATGATCCAGGGTTCATTAGACATATGATTTGTTGCATTGTACATTCATCAGGACTCTTGGAAAGCTTTATGGTTCTTTGAAATACTTCAGTAAGAGCCACTGGGGATAATTAGTCTGTAAAAAAAGAACGAGCACAAATGCCTGGGCACAGCTCAGACAATGTCATCAATTATAGTTCTAAGCCAAAAATGTACTATAAGACCACTTCTCAAAAAGGATGATCTAATGCAGCATTATCACCAAAGGCTCAGAAAATGTAAGTTCTCCTCAAGAAACTTATTGAAGCTCAAAGAGAAAACATTTATCCTTATAGAAATCTGTGATGTATTCATACCTACAACAAAAGTACAAGCTGACACACAGGTACCTAGTGAGATCCACACATGGGTAGTATATCCACATGGGTAGTGTATCAGAGTTTTCCAGAGAAACACCAATACAATAGGAAACACACACACACACACACACACACACACACACGTTTATTTTCATGAATCACCTCACATAGTTATAGGAGTTAGCAAGTCTGAAATCCACAGAGCAGGCTGGTGGGCAGGAAACTCAAGCAGGATTCCTATCTTACAGACTTAAGGTGAAACACTTCTTTCTCTGGGAAACCTCAGATTTTGCTCTTAAATTCTTCAACTGATTATATGGAGTCCACCCACATTTTGGAGGGCAATCTTTACTTACAGTCAGCTAATTGTAAATGTTAATCACATCTCCAAAATACTTTCGCAACAGCATCTAGACTAGTGTTTGACTAACCAACTGGGCACCAAGAGTATCACCAAGTTGACACAAAAAACTAGCCACCATAGGCAGTAAAAAAAAAAAAAAAAAATGAAGGGTCTCCTTCATGAAAACAAACAAAAGGGGCAGGGGAGCTCTGGAAAAATAAAGTGTTTTGTGTCAGTTTCAAAACGATTTTGGAGAACATCATGTTTATAATTTTGGGAAATTGCTATTAGATAAGAAATCTACCAGATATCCTAGATATCCTAAAACACTGGTGATAAGACCAGGACCGATAATTTCCAAACAATTTTGCTTTAGCTATGTAAAAGCAATAACTAGTACAACAGAGTAAATAAGAAACATTATTAAGAAAATTTGCTGTGAAGATGGTATTCATTTAAAGTTAAAATGACTATTGATATTGCCAAAACCCATGTGCTGTTTTCTCCTAATAGCTGGGGCTGAAAGGAATAATTTGGTGTCCCTATTATAATCTATCAAGATGACTTGACACCTGGAGCTCTACCTGCCTTCTCATGCAAACCAAGGTTTTCAAAATAGGCAAAATCCCTCTGCCAAAGGAAATAAGGTCACAGCTCTATTTTCTATTACTGTTTCTTTTATATCTACTTAATTTGCATTGCTTCGGTTGATATCTGAAACTATTTGATTCACTTAATTTTCCAAATCAGCTATCAAGAATACCAGGGCTTCTTTGCTCCACAGTGTTAAGGAAATCTTGACTCCAAACTCCTATTTTCTGCTTGGATTTACAAGCTTCTGGAAGGTCTCCGTTTATAATAACTAATTTGCTGCTCTTGAGTAACTGCCAAGTCTTCTTAAGTTCACTTGACTCTCAGTTCTGGTCCCAAATGGCTTTGTCTTTCCTATTACTATCCACACAACCTCATGACATAGCCAACTGTCACCTACCTTAATATAGTTATTTAGCTATCCCCCATCAATCCCTTTATTAGTTATTTCCTACGGAGCTTGGCACTGCTGAGAGATATACTCAGCCTAAAATAAATGAGCTGTTTTGCCAGTACCATGAATAACTGGCAAAGCCTCGTCAAAAGTAGGTATTGCATTTTTCTTCATAATTCCATGTGTCCAAAGGAACATTTTTTTCTGATATTTTTTCCTATCATCTTCTTGTGCAAAACAGATACTAGATAGTTCTACAAGGTCTTAGCATGATTTCCCTGAACTATTACGGAAATTGTATCATCCAACACATCTCAGTCGAAATAGGTTTTGACTTCTGGAAATCTGGGTCAATCATGGCCCAGTTATATATCCTTGGGCAAGTGATCTAATTTCACTAAGCCTAAATTTAAAAATAGGTACAATAATACCTTTGTAACTATCCCACGGCATCATTTATCCATCCAACAAATATTTGATTCCATAAATATTTGGTGAGGAGTTGTCCTAGATGCTACCCTAGAAATTAAGAAGAGGTGACAAGATAATGTCCATATCCTTATGCATCTTACACAGTGACAGAAGATATAAAGCAAAAAAAAAAAAAAAAAAAGCATGGTGTTTATATCAGTAAAAGATTGTATTAAATGTTATGAAGGTGACCATCATTGTTCTGTAGCAGAGAAGTCCATGGAGAAGGGGAGGTGTTGCTTTAGATTGATAGGGCAGAAAATAACCTCTCAGAGGAAGTGATTTGGGGGCTTACAACTGAAGGAGAAGAGGTATCCAGGCTTGTTGAGAGGGGAATAATATTTCAGGCAAAGAGAACAGAGATCCAAAATAGGAAGGAACTTAGAAAGGGACCAGCAAGATGACAGTGGTCAAGGTGAAGTCCAAGAGACAGGGGCCAAATCATATGGAAGTTTACTAGGAGTTTTAAAATTAAATTGTTTAACTGAAGATGAAACATAAGGCAATTAATATTTTAAAAAGATCATCCTGACAGTTGTATGTAAAATAAAATACAGGAAAACATAGTAGGATCAGCTGGGAAGCCACAGCAAGCAGTCCAGGCGAAAATTCATGTAGGTTTTCACTAGTATGGTGGCAGTAAAGGTGAAAGAGAAATCTACTTGGAGATATATTTTAGTGAGTAGAACAATGATGATTGTGCAGTTTGTGGCTCACATAGGAGCCACATCTAAGAGGACACCACTGGCATTATAGACATAAAAGTGCTGTGTTTCCATCAATAAGAATTACTGATGGATTGGATGAAGAGGATAAACTAGAAAGTGTGATCAAGGAAGAATCACATGTTTCTGCTTGAAATACTGTGAACAAAGTACTGTATAATTATTACTGCAAATGTCACATAGAAATACTTTTGAGGGTGGGGGAGACATGAAGTAACACTTTTTGATAAGTGTAGTTGGGGATGCCTCTTAGATCTCCAAAGGAGAACGTCAAATTGGTGACTGAACATTTGAATATGCAGCTCAGAACAGAAATTGGGGTTTAAGACACAAATGTGAGAGTTTTCAGTTTATAGGTTATAGTCAAGTGGCTTAGGCCACTTAAGGAGAGCACAGAAAGAGAAAAGAGCCCATGAGTGCAGCACTCACACATCTAGAGGTGGAAATAAGTGGAAAAGGACACAATTACAGAAACTGAAAGAAGTTGCCAGTTAGGTAGGAGGGGAGGAGAGAGAGTCATTTCAGGAGAAAGTCATTTCAGAGGAGCCCAAAAAAGAAAGTTTTTCCAAAATGACTGAGTAGTTCACTGAGTTAAATACTTCTAAAAAGTCAAAAATTATGGTGAGATGAAGACAGAAGACTTCCCTTTATGGTTCATAACACAGCAACCAATGACTCCCATACCATGGCAATGGAACAGTATGGAAAGAAGCCAAATTGGAGTGGGTGAAGAGTAAATAGGAGTAGGAGTCAGGTATATAGTTTTGCCTTGAAAAACAGCAGAAAACAGGATGACAGCTAAGCAGAGGATGTTAGGTCAAAGGAGGGGTTTTGAAATTAAAATGGGAAATACTAGAGCCTGCAAGTGCAAATGAAGGAGTTGGCCCTTGATAGGAGCAAGGGCATCTTTTCAACTGTGAAAGGAGGGGGTGGGAAAGAGGATGGGTCACGAGGCAGATAAGTTTGTTGACTTGGCAAGGGGAGAATGAGGCATTTGCCACCTGCTCTTATTTGATTAATGAGGTATGAGGAAGGCTATCAGCTTAGGATATGGAGACTATATATGGTGCAGGAAGGTTAAGGAGAGGGAAATGTTTTAAAACAAGTCTTTCAAAGCATGGCAAAGCAAACACTCTGGAAACCTAAGAGTATTGCTAAGCATTAAGTGTTGCTCAGGTCTGTGGTGATAAAAGAAAAATGAGCTATTTCAGGTGGGTGATCTTTTCCCCCCAGAAGTTTTGGTTGTTCTATTGTGGGCATGGAAAAGACAGATGACTGGAACAAAGGTAGAGCTTTTACAAGTGCGTATGATAGGAAGAGAGCAGACCAAAATTGCTGAGAGTATCCATAAGGAGGTAATCATAAAAATAAAATACAGAAACTAAATTGGATATAGAAGGAAGTAAAAGCAGTGATGGTTCAGTGTAGCTAGAACTTGCATGGGGCATCATTCCAAGAGATAATATTTTGGATTGGAAAAGGAATGTAGATTACACAGGGTCCAGACGGAAGAAGAAAAGAATAGAAGGAAACCGGAGACAGAATCTGTAGCAGCAGAACAGAAGCTGCTAGAAGCTCCTAGTCCTCGAGAGAGTGAGAGCAGTGAGGTAAGCATGATTGCAGAGGAAGGTGGCGCAGAGATAATGTGGACGGCAGGCAATCAGGCAGCTGGGCAGCATGGAGGGCTCAGCTGAGGTTGGAGGTCTCAGGAGAAGCTGGCACAAAATACTTAAAAGTGTGGCATTTCTCAGGACATGTTCAACGTTCAAGATACTAGAATCGATATGTCGATTTGATGAGCTGTTGGGGACTTGTACGGCAAGTGCAGTGATAGAACAAATACTAAGTAAACCTAAATTATTATCTTACTCTCATAAGTGTTCTCAACCACTTAGGAAGACCCTAATAGAGCACAGGAGTCTTTTGCTTTCACCTGTGTGTCCTATTCACCTCTTCTAGCTCTTCTCTCTTTGATTCTACTTCTCTCAGGCACTGGGGTCAGTAAATGCATTTCACAGTTAAAGTGGCTCTACCCCTTCCATAACTTTTGGTTAGCAAAACCGGATGTTTTCTGGAAGAAAATTAAAAAGTATAAAGTAGTCAAACCTTTTTTCAATATATTAAATATAGGCTTCAGTGTAATCGAATAATATTTTTTGAATGGTTGTATGGTAGTTTCCTCACATGGAGCCTAGAAAATCATGTTCATCCACTACAATCTGCTTCACCAAATTCTATAATAGCAGAACTAAAGGGCATCCTAGGCAGCCTAAAAGCTGTAGTTGTAAGACAACAAAAGTAAGATACTAATTTGTACAGCAGGGAGTAAACTCATGAAACTTATCCCCCCAAATGGTGAAACAAGCCAAAAATATAGCTTTGCATACATTTTTAGATGATAAATTCATAATATGTTATTGACAAAACTAGAATGTTTGGTATATAATCCTAACTTTCCTTAAGTTGAAATTATACATTTCTACCCCAACAAAAATTCATGTATTTATCAATGAAAAAGTATTGAGCTAAATAAACCAGGGGCCTAAAGAATTAGTTCAATTCTCTCTTTTCTGATGACACTTTACATCACAAATACGTAAAGAAAACTAGACAACACAGATATTAGTCATACTATATAAAATGCCACCCTGTTTATTTGACCTGCTTTTTCTGAGTTAGTTTAAATTACATGCATAGCAGACCTATGAATAAAAAGGATATGTACTTTATTTAATTTTAATAAAATAAAAATTGTCAACAACAGAATGTGGTTCAGTGAACTTGGCATGGATCAGGAACAATAGATTATGTAATTTTTTACTCCTGAGAAAATCATGTTATCTAGACTTTTAAAAAGACAAAGAAGGTAAATAAGAGCATATGTTGAAAATATGATTGCTGAACACTCCTGGAAACATGGTAGATTGAGTGGATGCCACTTCATATCCTGCTTCAAACCAAAAGGATGCTGAATGCAACGTAACAAAAGTTAATACATCATCAAGACTAAATAAAATAAAAGACAACACAAAAGTGCCATAAAATAAGAAGTGACTTAAACCCAGAGCCCTGAGAGTATGAACAAATCCCACGGTGGTCTGTTAACCCCCTGGAACCTTAGATATACACAGTTCAGTAGAACTGAGTTCTAATGCCCATGCAAAGACAGAATACAAGTGTAGACTCTGCAGAGCAAGAAACAGAATTGATATCATTGAAAAATAAATAAATAAAATTTAAAACATAAGAACAAAGCTCTGTAAAGGATCTTTTATTTATCATTGTCTTAACACTCAAATCAATACACACAATGGCCAGCATTCCTTCAAAACTCATTGGGGATTAGACCCAACAGATACCAAATATACATTCTTTATAACTACACAGAATGCACTTACATTTTCCACACACATAAGCAAACAGGAAAATTAAATTTGTAAAAACAAAAAGAGAGATACCATCTCATTGCATAAAAAAAAATCAAATTCCAAGTAGTACATCTTTAAAAAGACGCACCAAATGTCTGCCCACAAAATACAAATTTATCAGGAGAAATGAGAGAAAAGTAGCAAAATACATCTTCTTTATTAGATATGTCAATGTCATACACAAGCAATATTTTCCTAAATGGATCTATAGATTTAACATTATCCCAATCAAAATATAAAGATTTTTGTTATAAGAAATTAGCGATCTTATTCTGAAATGTATATGAGAATCTGAATGACAAATAATAGGCAAAGCGTTGTTAAGGAAGAAGAACAAAGTAAATTTACTTGTTATCAAGACAATTTAAAATCTTCATCAATTCGGATCTTTGGTGTTCCAATAAAGAAAGATAAATAGACCAATTAAACAGAACAGAACGCACAGACAGCACCCAGTCTGGAACCTTTCCAGTGTAGATGCGAAGACTTCATTTAAGGCAACGATGCCTCCCAAGTACAGAGTGCTAAGGCTAATCTTTTCAGTAGGTTATGTTAAGTTGCTGGATTTATGTATCCAAAAGAAATCTGACCTTTCCTTATACCACATACAAGAATGAATTCTGAAGGGGTTGTAGATATCAATGTGACATAGATGTGATGTGTGTAAACGTGATGTAGATATAAATAATATGATGCTTCTAAATTATAAAGTTGGAGAATATCTTTATGACTTTGTAATAGATAAATATTTCTTAAATAGGACATAAAATGTACTAATTATAAAGGGAAAGATTGATACATTTTGATCTATATTAAAATTAAAAAGAACTCCTGTTATCAAATGGTAACATTAAGAAAGTGCAAAGACAAGCCTCAGGATGGGATAAGATTTTGCAATGCAAATAATCAATAGAGCTTATACTCAGGATATTATAAAAAACTTATACAAATTAATAAAAAAATCAAAGCTAATACAAATCTTATAAATAGACAAGACACTTGAATATCATAAAAAGGACATTCAAACTACAAATAGATACACTAAAAGTTGCTACAATTCATAAGTGGTCAGGGAAATGCAAATTAAAATCAGTAAGATAACATTACACATACCAAACTTATACCATGTGTATACCATGTGTAATGTTATACCATGAAACTAATGATTTAAAGTAACAGAAATACTAATCCTTGACAGTGGAAGTTTAATAAAAACACTGAAAACCACTTTTTAGAGCAGTTTTAGGTTTGCAAGAAAAAAAATGAGCAGGTAGTATAGAAAGGTACTCCACTAACTAAACTTTTTAGTTCATTTGGTTGTTTTATACCATTAGCTAAGCCCAATGTATATTAAATAGTAGTTATGATAAATGACATTTTTGTCTTGTTCTTGGCTTTAATGGAAGTGTTTCTAATCTCTCTCTCAGGAACATATTAATGGATTTCTGACAGGTATCTTTACTTTAAGGCCAGCTTTTGTTAGACTAAGGGCATTTCAGATTAGTCCTACTCTGCTAGAAATTCACATTAAGAATTGGTGTTTTATTTTCTTTCCTACCTTTTCCAGAGTGATCATATACTTTTCTTCAAATAAAATTTAATGTTTATTTATTTTTGAGAGAAAGAGAGACACAGTGTGAGTGGGGAGGGGAAGAGAAAGGGGGAAACACAGAATCTCAGGCAGGCTCCACACTCTGAGCTGTCAGAGCCTGACACGGGGCTTGAACTAACGGACAGTGAGATCATGACTTGAATGGAAGTCGGATGCATAACTGACTAAACCACCCAGCATCCCCTCTTCTAATAAAATTTAATATGGTTAATTTCTCTAATAATTTTCCTAATTTGAATTGTCTTTGCATTTAAAAGATGCATATAAGTCGTGATGTATTATTAGTCATTATTTTACTATCTTACTGGATTCTATTTACTTTTTTTTTTTAGAACTTTGTATCTGTTTGGTAATGGAATTATAATTTTCTTTTTTGTTTTATAAAATCTTAGTTGTACTAAAACAAATGATGTTCATTTGAAGGAGGTGTCAGGGAGGAAGAATTTCCTATCTCCTTCATGTCCTTTTAAGGCTGGATTAAGACTCAACCTGACATGAGAACAGATTAACAGGAGAAAATCAAATTTAATTTCATACATATGGAGAATCCTCAGATATAAAAATTCCAATGACAGGAAAGCAAAATGAAATACATATGTTCATTCTAAACTAAGGAGAACAGGGTAGGAGTCTGGGACTTCAAAGGGAAGTAATGCAAATCATAGGAAGATGAAAAAGAGTAAAACTTTGGTAAACAAATATTTGCTGGGCCACTCAGAAATAATGACACATAGAGGACTTTGATCAAACAGACCTTCCTAGGTTCCTTCTTGTCTAGTACACTTAGTTCATGGCATGTAGCTCTCTTCCTGCAGCAGGTCCTCTATCAAAAATTTTTCA
The DNA here is from genome assembly GCF_008692635.1 of Crocuta crocuta. NCBI lineage: Eukaryota > Metazoa > Chordata > Mammalia > Carnivora > Hyaenidae > Crocuta > Crocuta crocuta. The sequence continues at coordinate 133,164 of NW_027529463.1, read as the reverse complement.
GGCAGTTGAGGAGGAGGTAAAGAGCTTTTACTGAATCTACCGGGTTTTGATTGCTTTTTAATTCAAAATAATCTTCATGCCAAATTGGCCTTACGATGGTCTTCCTTTGGCCCCTACAGAGCCTATTATACATCTTTAGGTTTTATTTTTATCCTTAATATTTTGACATTTCACCATGTTTTGTCAGGATCTGGTTTTTTTCATTCATTTTATTTCATGTTCAGCAAGTTCTTTCACCAAAAGTTTGTATATTTTTCTCAGTCCTTTTAAGTGATCTTTCATTATTCTTTAAATTATTTCTTCTCTCTATCTTTGTTCTCTACACATATAAATAGGTACATGTTTGAACATCTAATTTTTTCTTTATATTTCAATTTTGCTGGGTCTTTTGTTTACACCTTTTGCCTTTTTGTATTACATTCTGTGCAAATCTCTCTTGTTATCTTCCGGTCTATCTTGAACCTCATTCATTCTATATTTAGTTTTAATGTAAGCTAATTTTTAACTTCTAAGAACTTCATGCATGCAAATTCCTCCTGAATTTATCTGAAACTACTCCCTACATCTAGTTGAAAATATTCTCTTTTTAAAAAAATATTTATATCAGCTTTATTTTTAATAGTCAAAATTTAAAAATAACCCAAATGCCCATAAAAAGACAAACGAATAAACTAGTTGTGGTATATCTATAAATAAAGTTACTTAGCAAAACAAAAGATGAGCTATTCATATAAAATCACTAACAAATTCCAAATAATTATGACAAATAAGGAAAAACAGGAAAAAATACAGAAAATGACTTATGCTTCCAAACATTTAAATTTAAAAAAAATCCAAAAGTATCTATCCATAGTAAGGGAAAGTAAATCAATGGTTACCTTGAGGGGTGGGAAAGGCAAGGAAAGTTACAAAAGGGCAGAAGGTAAATCTACTATAAGAGGTAGGTGCATGATGAAGAGTATGATGATGGTCTCAGAGATTCATTGCTATGTCAAAACTTAACAAATTGTACACTTTAAACATATGCAGGTTATATATGTACATCATACATTTAAAAAGCTTTTAAAAATAGCTCAAAATTTTAAAAAGTGTATATGCCCCACTCCTTTTGGGAAATAGGTTTGGCAACCCTATATTACTATACCATCTCTCTCTTCATGCCCCATGAGAATGTTCACCCTGAGAAGTCTGTTCCCCCAAAAGCAACTCTTCCTTTTAAAGCAGTTTCCTCCTGCAAGTACCTTTAGCTATTTATTCTCTTTTACTCAAATTCAGACTCATTTCCGCCTATCAAGAATTCCTAAGAATATTTCATATAATGAAGGAATCCATTTTGATTTTTCAGCATATTGAACTATTTATTACTACTTGGTCTTAGATCTTTCATTTCAACTCAGGGAATTTAGAGCAAGAGTAGAGGTAGACAAATGTACTCAGTCCACCATCTTGTTCCAAGTCTTACTAAATGTTTGGTTATTTCACTGATATGGACTCAATACCTTTTCATTTCTCAGTGTCACCCCAATAATACCCAGACTAACTATAAACAATTCATGTTCTGACATTTAACCACTGTGAATTATTAACTGTGCTTTAATAATTATGTATAACCTATCTTTCACTCAAATGGCTAAAAATAATAAAAATAAAATAAAATAATTTCAAATATTACCCTCTTTTCAAAGAAGGTCATTTTAAAAGAACTATATAAGAGCCTTCAGATCAGTCTCAGAACACTCCTGCTGGCATCTGGAGACACTGAAAGTTCTCAAATGTGTATCTTTGTAGAGGTATAAATACATGGTACACATGAGAAAAGAATGATTTCTCTATTTCAAAGAGTCACTTCAATATGTAAATTATATTTCCAGAAAATATTTATTTTATCAAAATATCATGTCAAATATTAAGCTTATTACTCTCATTCTTTTTACCACAAAAAAACTGGTACCCTGCTGAGTTGTGTAAAACTACTCTAACATTCCAAAGCTCCAGTTGAGTTTCTGGCTCTCTATTCTATTAAGTAAATTCAGCAATGTGTAATAAATATACACAACATGTTGCTCTAGATTAGGAGAGTTTACTAAAACAATACTTCAGAATATAAAATTCTGCATACAGAACAGATGGCATTGAACTATTAGTATTTTAAAATTAAGAATTGTTTTAAATTTACATTAAAATGAAGATAATGTGAAGGTGTCAAACCAAAGAGATTTAATTAAATGTGGATTTCACTCAGAATATCAAGAATTTTCTTTTTTATTTGTAAAATATTAAATGTATATTTAAACAGTGCATCATAGATCCTCTTACTAGCTATATAACTTCAGGAACATAACTACTATATGCTTTATATATCCTATCATGAAAATTAAATCAGATAAAATATGTTTAGGCACTTAGAACCATTCCTGACATATGGTACACCCTCTATAAATGTTAGCTACAATTATTTGCTTTATTATTATTATTACTATCTCCCATTACACTATCAAAGAATCCCCAGATTATAGAAAAGACACTTCTTCTGAGATAAATATTATGAGTTTACAATCATCATTTTTCTGGTAAGATTTAAGAAGATAAAAACATGTACTATTATTGCTGAAGTACATTTTATAGTAATAGCATTGAAAGACACACAGAGACAATGTTAATGTCCTTAGTATCATGAATTATGCTGAAGTAAGTTTCAAAGACTCACTAGAAGATTTGAGAAGATTTACCATCAGTAACTTTATCATAAAGATACTGTTTCCATTAGCCATACGACATCAAATTCTACCAGTATTAACTAATCATATGACATCAAACTGGCGCCAATAGATGTGGTCATGCTCAACACAACCAGAATGTTTCTTAAAGGGAAAAGCAAAGCACAATGCATAATCCAGACTAGAATTAAACCATTAGAGATACTGGTGTTGTGGAGTCAGGCTGAGCAGGGAAGAGGACAAATGTTCAATGTCCAAGATTATTAACGGTCAAAATAAAACTCATTTATTATTATAGCTTATAGAAGGTACATCACACTCCCACATTCACATAAAGACTTAGAGAAGGCGGTTCTTTATATATTTACACCTGATACATAGGCTATGCAACCTCCTTGCATTTGCACTTTGGAAGTTAACAACTAATAGAAAATAGATAGCAGTTGGAAAACAAAATATAGTTATATTGCATCTATCAGGAAAACAAAAGGAAGAGAGTTTCCAATGCCTAGACAAGGATAAGCCAATGTCTGTATGTCTCCCCCACAGTAGGTTCTCAAAATAAGTGACTGAGTACATAAAAGAATGAATGAATGATGACTGATGAAAAAAAAAAAAACAAAAAAAAAACAAAAACAAGCAAACAAAAAAAATCAGTGGTGGATGTGTTGTAATCATTTGATACATATCTGAATATATTCTGTTACTATCAGACTTGAAAGTATTTTTCATACATATGAAAAGCATCTGCCCTAGACTTTCACCCTTAGTTTATACCTAGGATTTTATTCTTGGCTGGACTCTAGAACTACCAGGGAAGTATCTGAAAAATATCAATGTCTAGGTCCCACTAAGCTTATTATATCAAAATCTCTCAATGTAGGGATCAAGCCTTAGTATTTTTTCAAAGGACCATAAGTGACTGTAATATACATCCAGGGTTGTGAGCCATTGCTTTAGACTCCCTTTTTCTGGCTTTTCTTCTCTCTCTTATCTCTTTCCAAATCTGCCCTATTCTGTCCTTAGAATTCTTGACTTAATAGTTCTCTTGAGTGGATCTATTACCCAATACATTGGGGAAGTATAACTTCTTCTAGCATTCTTGAGAGAAAAACCAACTTTCCCCACTTTGACTTTCCCAAACAACAGAGAATCAGAGAAAAAAGTAAAAAACAAAAAACAAAAAAAACAAAAAACAAAAACTAAGGAAACAAATGGCTCAAGTGGAGATGATTGGAAATCCCACTGTACGTGACTTTACCACTCTCTATACCATTGTTATCTTTTATTCTCTCCTTTCCCCCATTTTCCAGCCAGATAGCTGATGCCCCTCTAAATCTAAAATCACTTAACTTTCTGGTTCTGACAGCAAATTATTTTTCTCCTTAGTTTCAGCAAAGAAATCATTCTATTTTTTTATAGTAATCCTATTAGGGAAATGGTAGCAATGAGAAAATTAAAAAGAAAGCCAAAATATTAAAAAGTAAAAATATCAAAATACAAAATATTAAAACTACAAATAATTTAATAAAAAATTGACTTGCAATAACAAGGTCCAGAATACACAAGACCCAGTTTCTTTACCTGAGCTACAAAAATTAGTTACTATTTAGTGAGCATCTTCTTGTACCTGGAATCCATCAGGAGCCCTGATCCCTGAGACATTCTTGTACAGTTATCACTCTTTTTCTCACAGTTGAGAAAAACAGGTCTTGATCACATAGCTGAGAAGTAGCTGGAGGCATGATACAAACTCAGTCTCTGATGCCAAAGTACCTTCTCTGTCTCTTGCAGCACTTATAATAAACTGAATAAGTTGGTCTTGACCATGAGATGAATTTGGCTTTGACCTACTACCAGGATTATGAGATTCCCACCTCAGGATATACTATCTAGTCTTTTCTGGTAAGACTTCCACCCTCAACCTGACCTCCCTATGTCCACCTATGTCTCTTCTTGTGCTTTTCAGGTCTGGAACCACTCCTGTCTCTGGAGGGAGTTCTGGTCTCAAACTTTTTCTGATTCTTAATTTGTAGGTATCTCCTTTCTCCTCCCACCGCCTACTGGAATTTATAATTATTTTAGTTTTATAAGTTCAAAATAGCTTAACTATAATCTCACTTACATGATTATAGAGCAGAGCTACTCTTACATACTACATTTGATACATGTGTGGTCTCTCTCATATCATGACTCTTTTAAAATAGAGTTACATTAGTACTATTAGTTTTTTTTCCTTATATTTTTGCCCAATAATCCTGCAAGATCTTGTTTAGGCAAAGATTTAGGCCATATGGTACAGTTCTTTAATATTAGATGTATATAATTAAAGACCTAATAAAATATGCTGAGTGAATTTAATCTACACTTTAGTAAAATAACAGTTTCCAAGACATATTACAGCAAAGAGTAATCTAATTCAAAATAAATAGACCTGAATTTACTTGCAAAAGCACAGTTTTTGAGGACTTTTATTGAAGAAAAAACTAGATAGCTATACAATATGATGCAATTAGAAAGCAACAATTCATCTGCCATTCAGAACTCAGTCACCAAGTAGAACACAGCTAAAATACAGGCTGTGACCACTCCTGCAAGAGAATAAAGAAAAATAAGTGTGAAGCCACCCCCTCTTTATAAGGTTGAGAATTCAATCTCGGAAATAAAACAAGACTTAACAAAAGAAGATGAAACACAAGAGCTAGCACAGACAAGGAAATGCAGATGGAAACTGTACTGAGACTACTTAATGTAGCACAATAGACACAAAATACTGACACTTTGAACAGAGCAAGGAAGGAAATTTACAGGAATGCTTGGGATTCAAGACATTATAATTCTTGAATTCATGATTTTATTTTCAAAGACAATGTCAGAACTAAAAAAGAAGGTTGGGCATAGCTATGAAAATTCAACAAAGTCTGTCTCATTCTCTTTGCTTATTGATGGCCAATCAAAAAGACTCTGAAGAGAGACCAAGAAATGTGGAGTTTGGCAGTGTAATGTACAGAGTGATATACTGTGATGTCAAGAAAATTGTGCACTTATATGCTCAGGAAATGAATGCCTTATATCTCCCCAGTTCCTTATTGCCATCAGGGGCTTTCAATTCCTTGAGAGTGAAAGGCTGTGCAGTATCTCATCATTTTCTCCAGGAATTTTTATAAAACTCAAGACAATGGAAGTCAAGTCAGCTAGGAGCTCAATAGACTCTTTCCTCTGATTACAAGGTCCTAAATTCAACTCTAATTTTCGTTTGGCTCAAGAAGGAGCTGTTAACACCAGGTCCCTTTGACAGGCAAAAGTTCATTCTCCATAAAAATACAGTCATATGAATGTAGACACACACTCACACTCTCTCTCTCACACACCCACACACCCACACACACTCTCTCTCTCTCTCTCTGTCTCCCTCACACACACACACACACACACACACACACACACACACACACAGGGGCTGTCTTAAAAAAGCAAAAGCCACCTTGTAGAACACAGAGAAAGCCTTGAGAAGTATCATAGCAAAACAGTAGGTAAAAGTGGAAAACAAAAATATAATTAATAAAACATAAAAATATAACTCAAATTCATCTTAATGTTAATTTTTAAAATGTGAGGTAACTAGAGATACCTCCCCTGTTGACCTGAGATGCTATACTCAAAGTAACAACAAGGGCATTATGTTATTTGGTTGTTGTTTCTTGTTGTATGTGAAACATCTCACTTAAAGAAAGCCACTAAGAGCCTCCAAACAGAATTGAGGGTAGAAAGATAATAGCAAGGGGGTTAAAGCATATTCCTAGATATAGCAATTGCTATGAAAAGTAAGAAAATAATATTATTTTGGCCCCTATCAGGAACTCGTATTATTAGATTCTCATTTTAATAAAATGTAAAGATTTGCAAGCTTGAATATGTAGAAGTGATCTTCCATCAGAATACCCATATATACTATCTGCTCCTTATCTATACAGAATCTGTTTATTTTTCAGGAATAATAAATCAGTTTGATCCATGTCAGATGCCCTGGATGACCTATGAAACTGGACCTGGCCAAGATGTGAGGCAAAAGCACTGTACTTATTAGATTCATAATATTCATTTTTTTGCATTTGCCTACTTATCCAACTAAGTTACTCGCTACAGAAATGAAAGCAAATGTATATACCATAAACTAGAGCTGTGTGGTTGTGAAACTGCTTCGTGTGAATTAAAAAGCATGTTACCATTTATCAAAATAATAAGAGCATAAGTAAGAAATAATTCCCAATGTTCTGAACAAACTCATAGAATACACACATTATATTTAACATAAATAGGGGCATCTGTATTTCTTACCACTTGGAGGTTCAAACAGTAATACAATACAAAAAAATTAATATGCTGCCACTAAGGTTACCATGGTGAAATGAGAGTAAAAATGAACTAAACATTTTAATAATAAATCAATGATTCAAATTATGTTTTGTTCATAAAACAAAAATAATAATTAGGAACACCTGGGTTGCTTGGTTAAGCATCTGACTCTTGATTTCAGTTCAGATCATGATCTCACATTTGGGAGATAGAGTGCATGTCAGGCTGTGAGCTGACAGTGCAGAGCCTGCTTGGGATTCTCTCTCTCCTTTTCTCTCCCCTCCCGTGGTCATACTTCCTCCCTCTATCTCAAAAATAAATAAATAAACAAAAAATTTTAAAAAAATAATAATATTTAGAGTAATAGGAAAGGTTAGAAATAATCAAATTGAGCTCATGTAATTATATTAAATTACAAATATATGAAATAGTAAAAAGAGAAAATTAGGTAATATGCCAATTTTTATTTAAATTTAAATGCATAAACAAATTAGACCTCAAAATATTTAATAACTATTTCTGCTGCATTATTACTGATTAGACTACATTTTATATGTTAGAGATACACTGATGGAGGAAAAAGTTTATGGTGAATTCCCAACATCAACATACAACTTCTAAAATCTTCTCTTAGAAGTTATGAGGAGAAATCAGAGCTCCTGTTTACATTACCTTGACAGCATTCTAAAGGTGATTAAAGAATTTACATTCAAATTAAATAATAATAATGAATAAATGATGTATGGAGACATAAAAATATAATAATTTTTCTATTAATCATTGTATAATCTATCTTCAGAAAACTCAAAGGTATTTTCAAAATTGAGGGTACTCAGAGATTGTTCTTTCTAACTTAGGGCTCTTATTTCTATGATAACCTAAAAGAATTAAAATAAACACATTTCAGTCATCTGGAGTCTGCTGCTGGGCAACACGTGTGCCTCATTAATGCCTACCTATACTAACAATTTAAATTGCAGTTAAGAAGTACTACTTGGTTTGAAGGCCCTGAGAAAAGGCTGGACTTAAAAAAAAAACAAAAACAAAAACAAAAACGGACGCATTTGCTCCACGTGATATCACGGTACAAACTAGGAGAACCTAGTTACACTGAATTTAAGAAAATCTACACAAAACAGTCATGTCTGCAGTCACAGCAATGATTTCAACAATGCGATAATTTCAGACTTCAGTCACATTAAAGTTAGTTTTTCTGGAAACTGTATTAACACTGCTTACATTTGATTTTCAAATCTGTTCTATACTTATATTACAGTTTAAGCATATGGAGCTTATTAAGTTGGTATGTCTATAAAAACTTAAGTAATATTATAATTTAAGAAAAATATTGTTCAACACTGGTGATTCTTGAGAAATTTTTTTTTAAGGGGACTTGCTATACATCCATCTCATATGTTTCAACCCAAATCATAGAGTATATTTAATCACAATGGTCTCTTAATATAGTGCTGTGTGTGTGTGTGTGTGTGTGTGTGTGTGTGTGTGTTTGGGGAGAAGGAGGTATCTATAGGTGCATGCATGTGTTTGAGTAGTTTTTGCAGTACCAAAATAAACCATATGAGAACTAATATATTTGTCAACCTGTTAGTTCATGCATTTCATGAAGATGAAAAGCATCTGCTGTCTAAATGTAGAAATAGCATTTTGTGTTTTGGAGTTATTTTATTTATTTCTGGAAACTTTCTTTTTTTTTTATAAAAATGGTCAGATACACTAAGAATGTATCTGATATCTGTTTCTGGGAGGAGGAAAAGATATTGAAAAAAAGATGTATAGGGGTACCTGGTGACTCAGTCAGTTAAGCATCTGACTCTGATTTAGGTTCAGATCATGAGATCAAGCCCCACATCAGGCTCTATGTCCTAGCTTAAAATTCTCTCTCTCCCTCTTTCCCTGCTCCTCCCCTGTGCTCTCTCTCTCTCGCTTGCTCTCTCTCTCAAATAAAATAATTTTGAGAAAAGAAGATGTATCATCAATGTGTTTCTTTGTTTTATTAAGATACTATTTTTTTAGAACTGTTTAAGGTTCACAGCAAAATTGAGGGGAAGGTACAAAGATTTCCCATCTGCCTCTACTCCCAACACATTTATAGTGTCCCTCATTACCAACATCACCCACCAGAGTGGTAATTGATAAACTACATTGACACATAATCATCAAAAGTCCATAATTTGTGTTAGGGTCTATTCTTGATGTTGTACATTCTATGGGTTTGAGCAAACATATAATGACATTTATTCATTATTTTAGAATCATACAGACTATTTTCGCAACTCTAAAAATCTTCTGTGTTCCACCTATTCATCACTCCTACCAACCCAACCTCTTGGTCACTATTGGTCTTTTTACTCTCCCCATAGTTTTGCTTTTTGCAGAGCTTCATATAGTTGGAATCATACAGTATGTATTTTTTTTTTCCAGAGGGAAAACCTCTACTTAGTAATATGCATTTAGGATGACTCCATGTCTTTTCATGGCTTGATAGCTCATTTCTTTTTAATGTTGAATAATTGTCCATTGTATGGATATATCACAGATTATCTATCCATTCACCTACTAAAGGACACATTGGTTGCATCTAAGTTTTGGAATTTATGAATAAAACTGCTATTAAACATCCATGTTCAGAGTTTTGTGTGGACATATGTTTTCAACTCCTTTGGGTAAATACCACGGAACACAATTTCTGACTTGTATGGTAAGAGTATATATAGTTTTCTAAAAATCTCCAAACTATTTCCAAAGCACCTGTACCATTTTGCAGTCCTACAGCAATGGATGAGGGTCCCTGTTATTTCGCATCTTTGCCAGCATTCGGTGTAGTCAGTGTTCAAATTTTTGGCCATTCTAATAGGTATGTAGTTGTATCTCCTTGTTGATATACTCTTCATTTCCCTGATGACATATGATGTGGAACATCTTTTCATCTGCATATTTTCCATCTGTATTCCTTTTTCTGGTGAGCTGTTAGCCAAAGGCCCATTTTGTAATTGGATTGTTTTCTTATTCTTGAATTTTCAGAATTCTTTGTGTATTTTGGTAAACGGTCCCTTTAGCAGATGTGTCTTGCAAACATTTTTTCCCAGTCTGTGGTTTTCTTCTCATGCTCTTAACACTGTCCTTCACAGAACACGGGTTTTTAATATCAATGAAGTTCACCAGTTAGTTCTTTCATGGATTGTGCCTTTGGTGTTGTATCTAAAAAACCATCACCATAACCAAATTAATCTAGGGTTTCTCCTATGGTATCTTCTAGGATTTTTATAGTCTTGAATTTTACATTAAGTTTTGTGATCAATTTTGAATTAATTTTTGTGAAGAATATAATATCTGTCCAGTTGTTTCAGAACCATTTGTTGAAAAGACAATCTCTGCTCCATTGTATTTCTTTGCTCCTTTGTCAAAGTTCAATTGATATTTATATGGATTTATTTTTGGGCTTTCCATTCTGTCCCATTTATATATATATATATATATATTTTTTTTTTTTTCCAATACCACACTGTTGATTACTATAGCTGTACAGTCAATCTTGAAGTTGGGTAATGTCAGTCTTCCAACTCTGTTCTCCAATACTGCATTGACTAGTCTGAGTCTTATGCCTCTCCATGAAAACTGTGGAATCAGCTTGTTGAGATCCACAATATAATTTGCTGAGATTTTGATTGAGATTGCATTGAATCTAAAGACCAAGTTGGATAGAACTGACATTTTGAAAATATTGAGTCTTCCTGTACATGAATATGTAAATAAACTCCATTTATTTAGTTCTTTGATTTCATTCATTAAAATGTTTTCATATAGTCCTTTTACATATATTTTGCATCTGTGTGTTTTTCAACATGTGCCTAAGTACAGCACTCTTATGCCCATACAAAATTAGCAAAATTGGGGGAAAAAAGATATGGAATTCAAGCAATGGTTAAGATGATGTTGGTCTACCAAAGTCTAAGATGCTAAGTCTGCCTCTCAGTTTCTACTGATTAACCTAAATCAAATAATGTCTTCTGGTGCAGTAACTCAGGTCCTAAATTGCTCAATGCCAACATTCATTTTCATATGTAAATGTCTCTTTCAAATCACATACCCACCATCACTGCAGCTTCAAAATTTCCTACATGACCATAAAACTCCCTCTGTGACCTATCCTTTCTTCCAATCTCTCCAAACTCCTCAGACCTTCATCCTCTGCCCAACTATAGGAATATCTTCTAGATTTGTGTTTCTTCTTTATTCACAAAAAGAGATCTACTGAAACATATGACTGGACATGGTATCTCCTTGCAGACATTAGAGAAAATTCAAAACTGAAGATGAAAGAAGGAAAGGAAACAGCATAAGAGAGCATATACCATGAAATAGAAGTTTCACTTAACCAGAAAATAGCATTGGACTGAGCTCTTTATCCATACTCAGCTATTAACCTGAATAACTTAGGCTAGTCATTCAACCTTGCTTTCAGCGGTTGCAAAATTGGGAATTGGGCTGGACAGCTTCCGAGAGCTAATATCTGTGGGACCTGTTAATAATAAAATCACAAGTTAAATAGGAGTGATCAATCAATGAGGGAAACAATGGTTTTATTGTGGTTTTTATTTTTTATGAACTTCTTGTTACTATTTTATTCCCATGTTTAAATTTTATTTTTAATTGAAAAAATAATACATGCACATGGTTAAAAAAATTAAAATTAATTTTTACCTTCAGCAAAAATCAGGAAAAATTAATGGAATCTTTGACAGTGAACTTTATGATAATATAATGTAACAATCACCAACAAATTATATTAAATATTCATTTAATATTTGTCCAGTATTTTATGCATAAAATTGCAACCAAAATTCACCTGTAATTTGACTTTACTTCTCATCTCCTGCCAAATATCATAAAACATAATATTTATGTAATTCCTTAAAGGAGCAAAAGTACTTCAATAATTTGGAAAAATTGAAATATTACATAACTCCTATAACTCTCCAAAGTTAACCATGGAAAAATATTCTCAAGAGTTACAGGAGTGCTTGAAAGAGAATTATATAATTGAAGTTTCACTAAATAAGATTCAAAAACAAAAAGTTATAGAAATGAAATCAAAGCGACTAAAAGAATTTGGTTCTTACTATTCTTGAGTCAGATTTGGATGTGCATTTTTCTACAGATGCTCATTTACTATTGGTCAGTTCTTGCAAACAAATGTAGCACTGAATCACTGCACTGGATTAAACCCTACAAGTAAATTGTATTTCAAGAAGCATATGTAGGCCGCCTGGGTGGCTCAGTTGGTTAAGTGTCTGACTTCAGCTCAGGTCATGATCTCACAGTTCATGGGTTCAAGCCCCACGTCAGGCTCTGTGCTGACAGCTCCGAGCCTGCTCCCGATTCTGGGTCTCCCTCTCTCTCTGTCTCTTCCCCATTCACACTCTGTCTCTCTCTCAAAAATAAATGAATGTTAAAAATTTTTTTAAAAGAAGCATATGTGTGTGAGATTATTATGCACATCTAAAACAATTAAAACCTACAGTATATACACTGTGCTCTTGGTTTCAGGAGTAGAGTCCCATGATTCATCACTTACATACCATACCCAGTGCTCATCCCAACAAGTGCCCCTCCTCAATGCCCATCATCATTATCCCTCCTTCTCACCCCCTCATCAACCCTTAGTTTTTTCTCTGTATTTAAGAGTCTCTTATGGTTTGCCTCCATCTCTGTTTGAAACTATACACTCTGTTACCTACTTGACAATAAATTATATTTAGAAAATAAATAAATACATACATACATACATAAAACAATTAAAACCTAAGGCAAGAATTCACTGAAATTTGAAATGGTTATGAGTTAAATCCCTTTTTAGAAAATTTAGGGGACCTGGGTGGCTTTGTTAAGCGTCTGACTCTTGATTTCGGCTCAGGTCAGGATATCATCATGAATGTGAGATCAAGCCCCACATCAGGCCCCGCCCTGACAACAGCAAGTAGTTTGGGATTCTCTCCTTCTCTCTCTGCCCCTTCCCTGCTCTCTCCCTTTCTTAAAATAAATAAACTCCAAAAAAGTTTTTAAATGTATTCATAAGACAATATGAAATTGATGAGACATTTATAGTGCTCCTATGTCATACACTACCGAATACCTCATATAATTTAATTTCATCAGTAACTGCATATGGTTGCTTTTACTATTAATGTTTTTGTTTTATTATTATCCAATGATTGCCTTCATGCCTTCATAAAATGCACTCTACAAATATCTACTGAAAAAAATGAATAAATGGATGCAATCCTAATTTAAAAGTGAAAAAATAGGTTCAGAATATTTGGAGCCAAGGAAAACTTGGCAATTATGCCTTAATAAAATTAATGACATTATTTCCTCCTTATATGACTCTCAGAGAATACAGTATCGTCCATAATATTCACTCTTTTATGACAAAATTCGCCTTCATTTTTGGTGCTTTTAACATGTCAACAATCTCAAAGACATTCAGCAATCACATTAAGTCAACCAAAATTTGAGAATTTGAACCTAGTATTTGACAAAAATTCAAAGAGGACACTCTAGATAAGCTTGGTAAAATTGCAAAGATAAACATAAAAAGTCTAGAGTGAAGTTCAAGGGATGTTTTCAATGATTTGGTAACTTGATGACCAAGTATAAAAACAATGGAAGCAAAGAATCTGAGAATTAGAGCAACAAAATGAATTACGTAAGGTATAATAGTTATTATAAATGTTAAATTCAGAACATAATAGAGGCAGAACATGAGTAGGGTATTAGAAGTATAAATATAATTTTAATAATTTATATTTATATTCCCAAGGTAGCAATGATCTAGTGAATCATTAATGGCCAAGCTTGATCATAGGAGAAGAAAAAATAGATGATATGATCAAGAAAAATCAAGGTTTATCAAAGTAGAAGTATTACAGAATTCTAAACTTAATTGAGAGAGATATTCGTTTTGAGACATGCTATCAATATAAGTCATCATGTAATACAAAGACATACACACACACACACACACACACACACACACACACACACACACATACATATACAGATGGGAAGAAAGCATTTATTGGATGCATATTTTGTGGTAAGATATTTTACTTTGATTACTCACATAACAATGCAATAGGTACTATTATCCCCAGAATACAAATGAGCAAACTAGGTTGACCTAAAATAAGAGCATGATCCTAGTGCAAACCCTCCCAGTTATGAGCTCTGTAGGTCTGGGAGAAATCACATCTTTGGGCTTTAGTTTCTTCACCTGCAGTATAAAGATGATACTTGCCCTCCTGATCTTCCGCAGTTGCTTTGTGTTGGCAATCAGACAACATAGAGAGCCTCTATGTTATAGGAAGCACCTCAAAAATATTAGGGTTTTTATTACAGTTATAAAAGTTATGCAGATAAAACCAACATGAGCAACAGCAGAGTGGTTAAGAGCCTTGCCCCTGGCACCATAGTAGTATGCATCTTGGGTAGGTTATTTTCTACCTGTGTAACCTTAAGAGAGTTTCTTAATCTCTTTATACCTCACTTTCCATATTGGTAAAATAGGAGTAATGGTAATGCCTATCCTACAGAATCATTGTGAGTATTGAATGTTACAAAAACATTAAAAGTTCTTAGAACATGCTGGTCATTTTAATTTCATGGAAAACCAGACTCTGGACATCTTTGCCAATTTTCACCAATGACTAAATAATTTATAAATATAATTCTGTTTATATCAACAAACATTTATTAAAATTCAACAATAAAAATACTATGCTAGATGCTTTGGGTGGGGTACAAAGATGAACAGAACAGAATCTCTTCACTCACCTCAACCTGCTCAGAGAAATAAACACATAAATAATCATAATACAAGACAGACTGTGATATATAGGAGTATCAGAGAGAAACTCCTGCTATACTTATGTATGAAACAAACATTCAATGGTCTCCATTCAATTCTGCTCAGTCCCTTGATCCATAGTAACCAAAAGACAGCACATAGGGAATGATTTTCTAAATTGATAAGCACAATAGAAATTCATACTCATAATCTGTTTCAACAGGAAAGGAAGATGTAGCTTTTATACTGAGAGTAACTTTCACTGGACTATCCTCTAGAAAGTAATATAACATAACTGGTCCATGTATTTGGAATTCTTTTTCCCAGAGCGCAGATGGATATGTGCTGATTCTTTCATGGTCTCTTATTACTACTGCAACTCACGTTAAAGACAGTTGCCTGTGCTTGGGAATCAGTGTTTAAGAATGGAACCAATCAAAGATAAAAGACATGTAAAGAGATTGAAGCTGAAACCTCATTTCTCTAGGTTGCTGCTATGTAATCAATCTGTTGAATTCAGATGCCCAGACACCATACTGAAAAGGTTGCTCTTTTTCCTCTTTCCTGTGCAAGTTCAGCAAGTATTTACTTGAGATCCATGAAGCTCAGATTTAATACTTCAGCTCTTCTTCAAAAATTTAATTAAGCCATCAATAATAACATTTCAATACCATCCCATTTATACTGTAACAATAACCTTTTCTTGGTCCATTTTTGGAATTTTTCATTGATAGCTACTTCTTGAAACAAAATTTAAGCAGCTCACCTACATTTATGCAATAACCAACCTCTTAATTAGCTTGAGTTCTATTGTTTCTGTTATTTTCAATATGTTCTGGACAAATTCTTATAGTGCTTGTCATTTTTCAGAGTACTTTCATTTATGTTATCATTCAGTTATGAAGGAGCTGAGCAGGCTCGAATGAAAGCAAGAAATGTTTGGTTCGTACCTGAAATATAGGAGGCATTTCTCTCTGATATCCCCACATATCACCTTCTGCATTTAATTATCATTATTTATAGGTTTATTTCCCTTATGAGACTATAAGTCTTCAGAGTGAAGTGATTCTTATATTAATCATATTTGCAGCCCCTAATGTGCAAGTATATTACAATATACGAGTATATTGCAATCCAGATCAAGAACTTTCAGTGGTTACTTAATAATAGCTTATTGGGAAAAGAAAAAAAAACTCCACAATATGTCTCCCACCTAAATTCCAATCTTATGTCATGAATCTCTCCTATACATAGTACCTATGCTCAGATGAGGAGTTAAAGGAAACAGAGAAAGAGACTATATGGTGTCACCTCTAGATAGTCTATATTGGTTTTAGATAGAATTCAAATTTATTTATTTGTTTGTTTGTTTGTTTATTTGAGTGTGTGTATACTAAATTGATATTCCCAATTCTAAAACAAGTAAACTATTTCCCATACTCCAAGGTTACTCTGTAATTTTCTACACCCAGGGTTTTGTTTTGTTTTTATTTTCTTTATTACCATCCTGGAATGGTAAGTTTCATTCTCAGATCTCTGCTTCTCAATGCCCATCTTAAATAACACCTCCTCCATGTAGCTTTTCCTGATTTATTGCTTTTCTAAGAATGTCTATGACATTTTGCTTATATCTCTTTTTTGATACTTACCATAGTCTGCCTTATAGCCATGTGCAAAGCTGTTATCCTCATTAACTAATATGACAAATATAATCTTTTAAAGACAAGAACTATGTTAAACTTTTTATAAAATGCTTGATAGACTGAGTATAATGCTTTACATATAGAAAGCTCATTTTTTTAAAAATCAGGTGCTACACTATTTTATACTATTTAGTTCCTAGAGTTGCCCATGTAATTTCCAAATTGGAATGGCTAGCTTATACACAATTAACACAATATATAAGACCCTACATGTCCAAAGATATAAGCACAAGCCCCCAAACTTACCTTAAATGTACCTTTCTTTTGAAGCAAATACATCACTCTGCTAAATGCCAGCAGGCCCACTTTGTTCCATTGGGCCACATAAAGTTGGAAGCTTCTAATTATCAGCACAGCAGCATGCAGCTTTTACATAATGACTTAGTTTTATGCAACATCAGTGCTCTGAACAAGGGAGAAATGCTAATAGGCAGAATGCAATGAACTATGTGGATGTATATGATAGGAAGCAACACCTTTTTGGCACTGAAGTTATTTGAGTTATTTGGTCATACTTATGGTCCCATGCACAAGGCCTAGACATAAGGTTTCTGTGCCACCCTGTTAAGTGGCACTTTAGTGGGGGAGGAAGAGGCAGCTTGCTTCACCAATGTTGGTTATGATACCCTTTTCTCATTTCATGCAGGAGGAGAAATGAGCTTTGAGGCTAAAGGGAGGCATTCCACGAACCTCTACTTCAGTCCTTTACCCTATAATCCAGTCTCCCTGATGGCTTGAACTCCTTATCACAATGCCTTCAACCAACCTCCTTACACCATCCTGCTCCTTTTTACCATCATAGCCTTCCACCGTTTCTGAAATGTGAACCACTTATGTTCCTTTCTCTTCATTCCTTAAACACCCCATCCCTTCATCTGTTTCCTGTGGCAGAGACGATTTTTGTACAGTTAGTAAGGCCCTTGCACACTGCCTTACAAACTATCAGGAAATATCGCTGATGCCTTGAGGTATTCTGGTACCATGGGAACATGCACTAAAAGTCTTCCAAACCTCGTTCAAAGGAATATATTTTCCCAAGGTTGATAAGATCACCTACTCTCCCCACCAAAAAAATATAAAACAATCCCCCTTAAATATTGTAATAATTGTCCTAGCTATTCTACTGTCCCTCTTTAAAAAAAAAAAAGTTTATATATCTATTTGAGAAAGAGTGAGCAAGGCGAAGCAGAGAGAGAGGGAGAGAGAGAGAATTCCGAGCAGACTCCGTGCCACCAGCACAGACCCAAGAACCATGAGATCATGATCTGAGCTGTGATCAAGAGATGGCCTCTTCACTGACTGAGCTACCCAGGTGCCCCCCTCCTGCTTTATCTTTACTATTAATGTTACAACCACTTCTGCAAGTGGCAGGAGTCAGAGCTGGTGACCAAAAAGAGCAAGTCTCAAAATCTTCACCCCCTATACAGTGACCTTAGTCTGCTTAAGAGTTTTTGGTATTGAATGACCTAATGCAATTTCAAATTACATTAAGAAGAATGGTATATTTTATGTTCACCATAGGTTTCTAACATTTGAAAAAGTGGACAGTGTGACACAGGGAGGGTCAAAACAACAAGGTAAACTGTAATCCCAATCTAATGCAAAACTCACTGTGACTGAAGGAGTCTGAACTAATGTGTGGACCATATGAGAAGAGTTAAAGTGTTTTGGAAATTCATGGGGAAAAGTTCATAATATTACTCTAAACTACATTGTTCACTACATACATCCTATATTCTCCTAATTCTCACCTATCCTACATTAATTTAATTTTGTTTTCCTGGGTACAAGTGAAAAATTTAATTTATAATATCAGCTTCCCATTAGATGTTTGTCAAATACTGTGGCTAAGCAAAATAAGTCAATCATAGAAAGACAGGTATCATATGATTTCACTCACATTTGGAACTTGAAAAACCCAACAGATGAACAAAAAGGAAGGGAAGGAAAAATAAGACAAAATCAGAGGGGAGAGAAACCATAAGAGACTCTTAAATACAGAGAACAAACTGAGAGTTGCTGGAGGGAAGGAAGGGGAGGAGGGATGAGTTAAATGGGTGATAAGCATCAAGGAGGGATTTTTGGGATGAGCAGTGGGTGTCTGGGTGTCATATATAAAAGAAGACTGAAGCCAAGACTACACTGTATGTTGACTAACTTGAATTTGAATTTTAAAAAATACTGTGGCATATAACAGTTGATCATCTTCAGACTAGAATTTCACATGTATCCAACTGTTTGTGGAAATAGATATCTTCCTAACTCCTAAAATGCTTCTACGCAGAGGCCACTTAAACCTCAAAGAAAGAAGAAGAAATCTGAACTCGGAAAATTTCATAGGTCAAGGACTAAGGATGTGATTTAGGATTTACATGATTTAATGAATAATATGACCTTTTCCTCTGCATCAATCTTTCCCATTAACTCTGACCTTGGTCAAATCACTAAGTTTATCTAGTGTTCAACTGCCACTTCTGTAAAATGGAGATTACAAATTATACTACACAGATCACAATTAGAAATATGTTTAATAAAATATAAAAATGTCTTGTAAATTGTAGGGAGCTATACAAATAAAAAAGATAGTATGTTCTTCCCCTAGACTTGGAGCTCTTCCCTGTCTTTCTCCTGTGATACTGGGTTCCCGCTAAGTAATATTTATAATTGGTGGGTGGGCAAATTTACTGCTTTGTTTGTTCTTGAACACGTTCTTCTGGGTGCTTCATTTCTGAAAGTAAAACATACTGAATACGAGTTGCAAATAAGCATTGATCTCTCTCTTGCACTCTCTCTCTCTCTTCTCTTTAGTTTGTTTTAAGCATTTGCTTTATATGCTGAACTATAAAATTATTTATATTGGCATTTTAATTTATACAACAAAACCTATGTAATTCTCTTAACCCTAACATGTGACTTGGATGAATCTCATTACTACTTTCCCTTTCTAAATTCAACATAGCATATATCACACACACATGCACACATACACACACACAAAAAGCAAGTCTTGGGGGAAGTAACGTAATCAGATGTTTGCACATGTGCATAACTGCTTTCGTGGTTATAAATTAGAAACACTATCTATCTTTAAAACCAGATTGGATTCCTAAATTCACCATTTATTAACTTATGTGATCTTAAGCAGGATATCTACCTCTCAAATTCTGAAAGACAATGAAAATATTTATGTATTTTGAAAATAATCTGTTTTTGTAAGAAAGTTTGTGGAAGTGTTTTGTATATTATAAAACAGCCTAGAAATAGAAAAAGTGTTGTTATTACAATAATAATTAGTATTAATATTATTTATCAAATGAACAGACAAAGCCTTAATGATGCTACAGCCTAATGAACCTCTCATCCTCGATTCTGGTGTGATCCTGGACACCCTACTAGGTCAACACTAGAACCAGCACCTCCAGCTGACAACACAGTCACAGTCCGAGGAGTAATTATGAGAATCACCAGCAACCATCTAGCCAAAAGTTAGATGGTTTAGTCCAAATATGACAAACTAAAGAGGAAGAACCAAGATTCAGAATCAATTTCTTTTGAAACTAAAGATGAAACTATTGAACATGATGGTGGTTAAAGTGAACAGAAAGAGACAAAGGTGAAACATTTCTTAAGGTAGCATTCTGGAGCTTTTGCCAGCAATTTATGAGACTCTTGTTACTGACATTGCATTCTGGGGGAAATATATAGGGAATGGCACATTGAGAATGGTAGGTCACAGAATCAGACTAAGTTAGTGATTCAGCCGAATTTGAATTGCACAAACTATAAACTGGGAACAGAGATAGAGAAATGGTTGGTCCAGAGACACACAGCTATGGTAGATCATACATTTGATCCTTAATAATTTTAAGTTTGGAGCTCATGGAAATTGTATAGGTAGATTGGGCTTTAGGTGACATTGTCATATTACTTAGTTTCATTCGAGTTTATTTGAAGACAATATCTCACGATCCAGTTTCCCTTTCTTATTACCTCTCCAAATTACTCTTAAATACAAAAAACTTCCAAAGTGCTACTAAGAAGCAGAAGAAGTATCATCACTTAGAAAAAGAAATGATATGTTTATTTTATGATGGTATAAATCATTTATAAAACTAAAAAAAAAAATCCTATAAACTCCATTTCCAATCTTACAACCAGAGTATTTATTTGCCTTATTAAGATGATTCATTAAAAATATTTAATTATTATCAAAATTATTAATAAGAATACTCAGGGGCACCTGGGTGCTCGGTCATTTGAGAATCCAACTCTTGATCAGCTCAGGTCATGATCCCAGAGTTGTGGGAATTAGCCCCACATTGGGCTCTGCTCAGCATAGATACTATTCTCTCTCTCTCTCTCTCTCTCTCTCTCTCTCTCTCTCTCTCCCCCTGCCCTTTACCCCTCTCTCCCTTTCATGTTCTCTTTCTCTAAAATAATTTTTAAAAAGAATATTTATATAACCATCCTCTAAAAAGCAAATATGTGCATACGTTTTTAATGTGGATATTATTAATAGAAGTTGACTCAATAAAGGTTCTTGATTTTTTTAAATATAAAACTATGGTTTCAAAACTTCTTCAGTGCTACATGGGTCCAACAATTTAAAAAATATATTACTGATCACTAGGACAGGAAAGCTGGATGGTCATGAATATTAAAAATTTTATACTAAATATGCTTTTACTTATAAAATACTGATATTAGCTTTTTAAACATTTATTAGTTATTTGCTTTATGTAAGCAGTGATTTTCCCTATTATCTTATTTATTCTTCATAAGAATGTGAAAGAATCACAGAAGTGTGGAGCCCTGATGAAGTCAGGCCTGTAAGCCATCTCATCCATCCCTAGACTTTTCAGTTACATGAACCAAAAAATTATCTTCTTCTCTAAGCCAATTTGAGTTAGCACTCCTGTTACTCTAATTAAACAATCTAAAAGAGAGAAAACTTCAAGAAAATCATAAAGTCATAAAGACTTTCCTAACCCTCCTGATATTTTTCTCTCTGAGATACCATACACTCCTTGTGTGACAATGTATACTTCAGAATATGGTCAAATCACATAATTTTTACTTCCATTATAAGCTTATAGGTTTCTTGAGTAGAAGTTCTGTAACTTATTTTTTTCCTATGTTTCATGGGCCTGGAATTATATGTGGAGTATATCAGGTGTTCAAGAAATTCTATTCCAATTACTAATTAATCAATTCATGTAAATTCTTCTTAGCTGAAAGGATTAGAGTTATTTTTTGTTTATTTTAGTTGCTGGTGCACTAAATCTACTTTGATGATTCATGTTTGTCAACCAATCTGACAACACATGAAAGTTCCAATGTATTCAGTTCCTCCCTAGACAGGGCAGCCAGGATATGTGACAGCACCTAGGCAGCCCAGCCAGATCTCTGACAGGTGCCACCCACTCCACACAGCCAGAGACCCAAAAGGGAAACAAGTACAGATGGATGTGGAGTGTCAGAGAAACTCCAGGGTGCCATGACAGAACAATGAGAGCTGTGTCTAACTAATGTTGATGAGAGAGCATTCCTCCAGGGTCAGCAAACCTCACCTTCAAACATCAGGAAAATGACAACAGAAAACCTTTTTTTTAAGAGGAGAAAGAGAAAACATAGTCAAACTGAGTGAAATTAAATTGATACAAGTGTTGCCTCTGAATTTTTAAAACACTTATCATTGACTCGTCTTTTAACAGAATCAGTGGGCATCTTTTTTTCCCCATCCCTTCTTCACCGACATAGAGAGGCCAAGAATTGCTTGTGATTTATCAAGAAGTTCACACAGGAAAGGCACAGAAAGAAGCCATACATGCAGCCACAGTATTCTTGCTCATCTAGAGAACTACTCTTGTCAGTGGCTATGTTATCTTTCCTCTGCTGGCTCTAAAGATTTAAATGTCTAAAGAGTACTTCATCAACAGTCTTGTATTTTATAAAGCCTAGACTGTAAACAACACATATCATCCATCTGTTCCTTCTGGGAAATACAAAATAGTTTAGAATAAGTTGACAGTTTGACAAATTATAATATACTGGAAAAAACTACAAGCGCCTACTATGTGCCTCCCACCCAGACCCCCCCCCACACACACACACAAACACACAGTTGTTTTTCAAAACACTCTGTCTTCAGGGATTTCACTCTACTTGAAGTAATTCTCCCTGAAATAAGGGGATTCATAACTTGACAACTTTCATTCCCTCACGTAACTCTTCACACTCCCTATACACAAAATACTAAAATTACAAACTGAAACAAAGTAGGAATTCTGTCCCTATATTTATAATGGATAGAGGGTCTTTAGAGTCTAGTTTCCTTTTTTTTTTTCTCAAAGACTGTAAGGTAGGAAATCATCTTCCTAAGAATGGTCTCTCTCTGCATTTATTTTTATAGTAGTATCCATGTTTAAGAGAGATCCTATTTAAGGGCCTTACTTAAGGGAGATCTTAATTAATATACACGTATCCTGGATTACATATAATTGATGTTAGTGGAAAACCTGATCAATGTTTGCCCATGTAAACATTAAAACATTTCTACATGAATGAATGCAGATCCAGTGGTATCTTTAGAAATGAAAGCCAAGTTACACTACTAAAAAATATGAATGGTACTAAGTAAGACCTTACTGCAGGAAGCTGTATGTTATTCTAAGTAGCACTGAGGTAAACTACCCATCACCAACTGTCTAGATTAGTTTAAAATTTTTACAGATACTCTTTTCAAATGGTAATTATTCAATTTTCCTTACAAATCCACAGCACACTCCAACAGGTTTCCTACAACACAAATAGTCCATTGCTCTCTAGAGAAAAGAGGCATTTTCCCTCAGGTCAGAGATGTGTTTTTTGACCAGTATATACACTTTCAAAAAGTCAGTACAATAAGGAAAGAAAGAAGATTTAGGAAAATGAGACAATAGCCATTTATGAAGGACTCAATATTTAAAGACAGCAAATGAAATTTGGTGTTGCATTTAATCAAATTTAATATCCAATAAGTCCTAAACTTTTGATGTAATGATAAGAATGATTTAAACACACACACACACACACACACACACACACACACAACTTTCCAGGTTCTACATGTAAGGAGCTTGGAAGTCATTACTCCATCCTAACAAATACAAACCTGAAAAGACTGAAAAATCAACAAACTTTTCGTGGCTCCCTAAGAGAGAAAAGGACACAAAGCAAGTTACCACCCTGAGGTTTGGAGAAAGAGACAGGTGAATACAGGGGTCACTGCTTACTGGAGCAGAGACACATGAATGGACACTGTTGGAAGAACCAGTGCTGCAGTAGAAAAACCTGAATTGTGGGGCGCCTGGGTGGCTTAGTCGGTTAAGCATCCGACTTTCACTTAGGTCATGATCTCGCGGTTTGTGGGTTCGAGCCCCGCGTCGGGCTCTGTGCTGACTGCCAGCTCAGAGCCTGGAGCCTGTTTCAGTCTGTGACTCCCTCCCTCTCTGACCCTCCCCTGCTCACGCTGTCTCTCTCTCTCTCCTAGGAAAAAAAAAAAAACATAAAAAAAAAAAGAAAAACCTGAATTGTAATTAAGGAGTTGCTCCATGTCCAGTGTGGACAACTCAAAATTAAAACCCAAAGCAATGTACAGATTCGATGCAATCCATATCAAAATACCAATATCATTCACAGAACTAAAACAAATACTCTTCAAATGTTTATGGAACTACAAAAGACCCTACAAAAAAGCCAAAGCAATCTTGAGAAAGAAAAGCAAAACTGGAGGTATCACAATACCAGCTCTCAAGTTATACTACAAAACTACGGGAGTCAGCATAATATAGTACTGGCATTTAAACAGACATATAGATCAATGGAACAGGATAGAGAGCCCAGAAATAAACTCACACCTATATGGTTAATTAATCTACAACAGAGAAGGCAAGAATAACAA
The DNA here is from genome assembly GCF_008692635.1 of Crocuta crocuta. Classification (NCBI taxonomy): domain Eukaryota; kingdom Metazoa; phylum Chordata; class Mammalia; order Carnivora; family Hyaenidae; genus Crocuta; species Crocuta crocuta. The sequence continues at coordinate 108,579 of NW_027529463.1, read as the reverse complement.
TGGCAAAAAGACAGTTTCTTCAACAAATGTTGTTGGGAAAACTGGACAGCTACGTGCAAAAGAATGAAATTGGAACACTTTCTTATACCACACACAAAAATAAACTCAAAATGGATTCAAGACCTAAATGTGAGACCTGAAACCATAAAACTCCTAAAAGAAAACACAGGCAGTAATCTCTTGAACATGCACCTTAGCAATATATTTATGAATATGTTTCCTCAGACAAGGGAAACAAAAGCAAAAATAAGCTATTTGGACTGTAACAAAGGAAAAAAACTTTTGCACAGCAAAGGAAACCATCAACAAAGTAAAAAGGCAACCTACTGAGTGGGAGAAGATATTTGCAAATGACATATCCAATAAGGGGTTAATATTCAAAATACATAAAAAAAAAACCCTATACAACTCAACATCAGAACAAACAACCTGATTAACAATGGGCAGAGGACATGAATAGATACTTTCCCAAAGACATACAGACAGCCAAAAGACACATGAAAACATGCTCAACATCACTAATTATCAGGGAAATGTAAATCAAAACCACAATGAGATATCACCTCACACCTGTCAGAATGGCTATTATCAAAAAGACAAGAAATAGCAAGTGTTGGTGAGGATGTGGAGAAAAAGAAACTCCCAAGCACTGTTGGTGGGAATGTAAATTGGTGCAACCACTGTGGAAACCAGTATAAAGTTTTGTCAAAAAAGCTAAAAATAGAAATATCATACAGTCCAGGAATTCCACTACTCGGTATTTACCCAAGGAAAACAAAAACATTAACACAAGAAGATATATGCATCCCTATGTTTATCGCAGCGTTATTTATAACAGCCAAGATATGAAAACAACCTAAGCATCTGTTGATAGACAAATGAATAAAGGATATTGGTATATATAATCGGTATGACAATGCAATGTACCATTGAAAAGAATGAACGCCATTTTAGCAGTATAAGAATGAAAGAGTTGAGTTAGAAATACCAGTGAAAACTTGTCATTTTTTTAAAAGAAAAGGTTATTTTCTGACAAGACAAAAAGGAAACCTGTAGCTTGTGTGTCATCCTATCCTATCTCAAATGTTCAGGTAAAGGAATGTATAAGTATTCCATCAGCAACATCCAGACTCAATCCTTTGTCTACTCTCCACTGAAAGGAGCCAAGTCTTTTAGAACTGATTCAATCCACATAGGCAGCACAATTCAAAATGAGACTGAGACACCATGTTGTCAAAGCAAGGACACTCTTAGAGTAGCAGAGATAGTTAAAAGAGATTAAGAGCTCAATCTGTATAAAGACCTTCTAGTGGCCAAGTTGTATCAATAATCTCTTCAAGACAATCCCTGCTCTACTGTGGCCTTCCTGTAACTATGGGACAATACCCTGAAGAGTCTTGGAAGCCCTACTGTTTAATTAAAAGGAACTATGAATGCATACCTTTAAGATATGTAGAGGTCATCGTGTCCACCTGTAAGTTTTTAATGTTGCTCTATCTTAAATCATTCTAAGGTCTTTAACAAAGGGTTTTATATCTATCCTAGATTTTATCTTTCTGTTGGGATCCTTTCTTACCTGGAAAAGCCTTTGCTGTCTGAAAAAAATGCTTCTAGACACTTTCACATTGTCGTCTAAGTTCCATTTTAAAAGTGAATAATGTATTCTTTAATACATTTCTCTCCTCTCTCATTTCATTATTAGTAGCTAGAAGAAGTTAGGTGACACCTTCAGGACCATGCCTGGAAATATCCTGAGCTATATCATAAAGTTCACTTGGTATATTTTCTCTTTTGCATGCTAGCGCAGGCAACAGTTTTGTTAACTTTGTCTCATTATATAAGTAGGGTCTCCTTTTCCCCAGCATCCAATGACAACTTCCTCACTCCTTTGACCCTCCTTTGACAGCCTTCCTGAGTTCCTTTGGCTTCACTAACACCCTGCTCAAGACCCTTCAGACTTTCTCCACAGTCTCCTCAAGCCCCTCCTGACATCTACTGATAACTTGTCCCAAATCTGATGACGCAGTTTTGGTGTTTTGTTTTGATAGAACCGCACTTCCAGATCCAAAATTTTGTGCCAGTTACTATTGTTGCAATAACAAATGCTTCAAAATTTTAAAACAGTAAAAATAAATTTATTTTCTGCCATGGATTCTGTGGGTCTGGAATTTGGAAAAGGATCAGCTGGACAGTCATGACTAGAGTTCTCTCCTGTGATGACAATAAGACCCTCCAGAGTTGGAATACCGGCAGCTGTTGTAGCTAGAGACCAGACAAACATCTTTCTCTTTATGTGGGCTTAGGGCTCCTCCGTGCTCTCTACTTATGAACTAGTTTGGGCTTCTTTACAGCATGACAACGTCAGGGCAGTTGGGATTATTTATATGGCAGTTTGGAGTTCCAAAACTAATATTCGGATGAACAATGTGGAAGCTGCATTGTCTTCTTTTGAAGTAGCCTCAGAAGTCTACTTGTTTCTACTGCATCACTTTGGTTGCAGGTAAATCATAAATATGCCCAGATTCCAGGGGACAAGAAACAGATTTTAGTTCTAATGAAAGGGTTCTAGAAATCCATATGAGTGTGAAGTACCCTTACAACTATATTAGAAAATAAAATCTGAGATAGGATCTGACTGTGGACAGCCACATTTGCTGGACCAACAAATTTGACAATTAGCTTATATAGACTAGTTCTAAATTTTAGTGTTAAGATTAGTTGAGAGACATATTACAAGTAATTTAGTGAAGCAGTGGTTATAACTATCAAAACTGCAATAAAATTACTAAAAAATAAGATAGAACTCATATAAAGTTATCACTGTTATAACATCACACTAATTTACTTAAATACTTAGAGACAAAGTGGTGGAATTATAGCTAGCTAATGGGGACTTCTACATTTATAAAGCCAGTTTTGTCTATGCCAAATCCCACTGGATTATGTCTAGGATGTGGATATTACCCCTTTTGGGTTCTACGTGGGAAAAGATTAAAAACTGCTCTTGTAGCCAAAGAGGAGCCATTGAAAACTCAAATGTCAATATCAGCACCTGTATCCCAACCTTAGCTGTGACCTCATTGAAGCCAAATATCATTTTTATTCATATTTTTGCTATCATTTTTTTATCAGAGAGGCTATTCCAAAATCTTTGTCACTTTGCTCAACCCCTTAATTCACCTTTACCCACTTCATTATTCAACAGATGGCTTCAGATTATTCTTTTTTTTTCTGACCCTAGTTAATAGCATGACCATTAACCAGTCACCCAAGCTAGAAAATTTAGAGCTTCCCTCAACTTCTCTAGCTCTTCAACCCCTAACAATCTGTTCTCAAATCTTATACATTCTATATCAAATTTGCCTCTTCAGTCCTCATTACCTTAGTTCAGTCCTTCAAAAGCCTTTACTTGAATTATTTCAGTGAACATCAAACTTTACCTCTCAACTGAAGTCTCTGTTCTTCAATCAGTTCTTTCTTCCTACAAGCAATTCACATTGTTTTCTTTCTTTTCTTTTTTTTTGAATCATGAAATGAATAAAGAAGACTTCCCTTCACATGATGCTGGTAAAATTTAAAGGCCACTCACTTCATGTCAAACTTTTCAATCTATGAAATTCAGTGGTCTAATTGTTGAGTACAAGTGAGTACAGATTTTATTCTAACATTAAAGACAGTGTGTTAGTTGGGAGGGAAAGGGGGGTCAAAGCCATCACATTACATATAGACAAAAAATATTCATATTAAGTATGGTGGGAAACACAGAGGAGCTAAATTTAAGATAGTTTATGAGGCTGGTGATATGTTTAAAACTTTCCTTACTACTAATCAACTTTAAAAGTCTTTTGACATAGATTTTCAAGAAATTTTATGTTCAAATATATAATGACTATTTTCCCATTTTGAATATTTCATCATAATCTTTGCTAATATTTACATTCATATATAAAAGTTATCTTTGTTGGGTGACAAAGTTAATAAATAAAACTTGGGGTGCCTGGGTGGCTCAGTCAGTTAAGTGTCCGACTTCGGCTCAGGTCATGATCTTATGGTTCATGGGTTCAAGCCCCACATCAGGCTCTGCTTGCTCAGAACCTGGAGCCTGCTTCAGATTCTGTGTCTCCTCTCTCTGCCCTTCCCCCACTTGCACTCTGTCTCATTCTGTCTCTCAAAAATAAATAAATGTAAAAATAAATAAATAATATAAAAACTTAAAATATCATCATAACACTGAACTTTCAAAATCAAAAGAACCAGATCCCTCCCCAGATAATTTATTTTTTTCCTCAACACAGAAAGAATTCTATGCTCTTACTGCAAAGGACTTCTCACCATTTTTCACCTAGAAGACTCCACAGAAACTTTCATCTCTGTATAATCACTTATACTGTTCTTTCTTAGAATCTACTTTTACCCCAGGTCTGACTACCATATTCCTACGTACCTACTAGAGCCAGGTATAATATGGGGCCTTTGCTGATGAGCCAGACATAATTAATTTTGCCTTTCTGGGATACCAAGGTATTTCAGTCTCTGCACCGATATGACATTCAGACCTATATCACCGGAAATATTAAACACAGTGTTCAGAGACTCTTCTTGGGGTATTTTGAATCTAAAGTAAAAATCTCCTAGGTCTGAGGAAACTACTAGTTTGGGGGATTACAACACACCATATGGATATTTTCTCTAAGACCAACTGGTAGGTCAGGGTCAGTGATAAATCAAACAATGGATTGTTGAGGCCCCCTGTCCATGCTTTAATAGCAAAAGAGGAAGGATTTCAGAGACTATAAAACAAACAAACAAACAAAAAACACAAAGGGGTGAATACCAGGACTCATGTGGGATTAAGTACATCAATTTTGAAATGAAACTAAAAGGAGAAACAAAATCTATATAATAAAATACATATCACACATAAAATATATACAACACATAATATGTAATGTGTAATATGTAATCCTTAATTCATGATACATAATTAAAATTATTTTTAGGGGCTCAGTCAGTTGAGTGTTTGACTTCAGAGCCTGGAGCTTGCTTTACATTATGTGTCTCCCTTTCTCTCTGCCCCTTCCTCACTCATGCTCTCTCTCTCTCTCTCTCAAAAATGAAAAAACATTAAAAATTTTATTTTATATATAATTATGTGTAACTATATGTTACATAATAACATATAAAATTTATGATATAAACACCCTTAAAATCATTATTTTAATAAACTACATTTTTTCATGAAGCTGACAAAGCTCAGAGAGGATCAGCAACATGCCCGACATCAAATGGGAATCTAACAACTGGTAGCATCAGCACCAAAGCAAGACTTTCTGACACCAATTTTTTTTTCTGACATGAAATTTTCAATGTTCCCTTCATCATACCACTCTGTCACCAATATGCAGTTTGCCCATGAATTAGGCAATAAAAACAGACAGACGTGGATACATTTTCAAGAGTAGTCCAAGTAAGATAGACAGTTGCAGCAATTCAGCTCAAAGCGAAAAGCAGCATGGGCATTATGTGACACCGAGATTAAAGCACATGACTGATCCCTGATCGGAGAAATGTGCAAGGCGGAGATAATTGGTTTTCCCAGCTCTTCATCCAAAACCAAGTAAATTTCACCAGTGGGCACTAAGTGGTAAAGAGATAGATGCTTGTCAGAAAGAGAGGAATTTACTGAAGTAAATAACTTCTAGTGCATGGAGGTTACCTCTAATAGACAAAACACTGGAGTGTTGAAGTAAAAAACAATTTAGTTTGACACCTATGCTACAAATTTGATCAAAAAATAGGTCTGGAAGGCAGTTACTGCCTAAGATAAAAAGATATGTTTTTTTCTGTTCCTTAAAGAAAACATCAGATGTCATTACAGCATAAAAATAATAAATAAAATTTAAAATATCACAAAAGCTGAAATTATTCTGCAGACATGGCTGACTTCAACCCTATTCTAGTTAGCATGGTTCTGCATCTATGCACACTGACAGAGCAAACAAGATAACAAGAAGTTCAGAATTATTTTTTTAAAAAAAGAATATCCTGATCTTTGGAGTTTAAGACAACCTTTAAGGCACAATAATAATAATTAAACTGTCAACACATTACACAACTAATTTGAGAACTGAAATAATAAAAATAACAGGGTGAAAGCAAGATAAAGACAATATACCTAGAATTTAGAGAACATTAATGGTGCAGAGTAAAATATAGCAAAATATATAAATAGGGTGGAAGAAAATCAAAAGAAGAATTTTGGTGAATGTCAAATCTGTTAGAGGAGCATAAAAACAAAACAGCCATATAAATTTGGGGATAATTATTGAGGTACAAACAAAACTGCCATATAAATTTGGAGATATTTATTGGGGTATTCTAAAATAAAGAGCCAGGTCTCTAATTGACAATGGTTAGAAACAAACTAAAATTTAAGAATTCTGATAGTTACCTTTCCAAACTTTTCTACGAAGGACACAGCCATTACTCTATAGTCATTTGGATACCAGCTCTAAATATTTTAACCTACAAGAAATAATTTCTATCTATAAGAAATAATGGAAGGTATACACCTCCTGTCTGGCAAACTTGTTCCTATAGAAGTCCTAGAACACCTCTGCTGAAGCAAACTGGGTGGGGAACAGCAAGCAGGTCAGTTATACATATAGAGAATCTATTTCCTCCTCCAAGCAGACAATAAGGTGAGCCTCTGCTCCACCTTGAAATGAGCACCATGATAGATCATGGCTCTAGACTAGAATTTCCCTGTTCTCTAGTAGGCTGCTGAGAACTAGTCATAAAGAGAAGAAAAAGACTGTGAGAGAAAATCAGTCTAAGCATATCCATTTACATTTGATTAATTAATTAATTAATTAAGACAGCATAAGTGGGGAGGTGGGCAGGGAGAGAGAGAGAGAGAGGCAGAGAGAAAGAGAGAGAGACAGAGAGAATCATAAGCAGGTTCCACGCTCAGTGTGGAGCCCAATCCAGGGCTCTCTCCTACCACCCTGGTATCATGACCTGAGTCAAAATCAAGAGTTTGATGCACAACCAACTTAGCCACCCAGGTGTCCCTATTTATACATTTTAATATTGTATGTGTCACTTAGGTTATGACCAAATGGAGCCATCTGCCCGCCTTCTTACATACTCATTTCTCAGGGTACTTGATTCATTTCTATTCTCTGAAAATGGCATAAAACATTTAAGAAGCAACTTACCTGCTACACAGTATTTTGTTAGGGTATATCGCCAGCTGCAAGAGATAGACAGATACAATTTTCAGGGTCATTCCTATGATAGACTGAGTTATTAACCACATTGAGACTCAAGAGGATATTGGCTAATTAAACTGGCATCTAACACGCCATCTTCTGTAAAATCAAAACTTCCTGCTGCCATAGCAAAATGTTCCACAAATGTGTACTTTCTTTGATTGTCCTCTTTCTTGCAGTCAGTCCTTCCTTTAAATTACCTCTTTGATGTTATTACCACAACTCTGGAACATTAGGTGGCAAGGCCGAATAATGGAGTGGTTGCTTAAGAGAGTGAGTTCTAGTATAGGAATGCATGCCTTGGTTCAAACTAGGGCTCAAGCATTCCACCTTAGAGTGGCAATTGTGCATAATACCACTCACAATCAATTTCTAACATTTTTCCATTGTTTTCCTTTAATCTCTGAAAGAAGGACAATAATATTTATCTCTTAGGGCCAGTCTAACATGAACTTTTAAAAATCTATATGGAATGCTTAACATCTTGTCTGAAATAAGTACTTAATAAAGTTCCAGTTCTCAAAAATATGTTTGGCCCCAAACTCATCATTGTTACTGTGTATTAACTGAATGTTTACCATACACTATATATTCTATCAGACTCGGAGCCTTCTCAGGCATTTCTACATGGAACAAATAAAAACTGCCCTTGTAGACATTAAGAGACTTAGTACACTACCTGTCCAGGGTCTGGTCAGTGACCCTAAGAACATAGCAAAACAAAGCAAAAAAGATTTAAAAATATCAACTGACTCATTTCTGTTCATGAATGTCAACATTAATATATTCACCTTGTTTTTAAAAAAAGAAAAAATTCATGCTTCAAATAAGGTATTCGTTGATTCAAACATACCACAAGTTTTCTTTTCTTGTTCATTTTCCTGTGACTGATAGCTATGATACAAAACATATAAACAGCCCTCCAAGGATGTGAAATATGGCCTAAGCCATAGAATTTTCATGTTTGCTGCTTTTCCTAAGTTGATCATTGAATTGCCTGGAAAAAAAAATTGAGAGCTGTTTAATATTTAATATGTCTTGACAGATCTGCTAAAGATTTCATGGGTTACTAAGCTACAAGTTTTCATTGTCTTTTTCCTTCTACCATACATATCAAGTGCATGCCAACACCTGACATCAAACATTATAATTACTAATCAGTCACTTGGTACTCCACATTCGATCACCATGTAATATTTCACCACACAATTTTACCTCTGTGGAAATCAATTGAAACAATCTGGTCTCCCTCAGACTTTACACTATTACCCAGGTGATGACATTCATTTCTCTGACCAGAGAAAAACAGATTCAGTCATTCAACCCCAAGAGCTATCACCTAGTTTTCTACCATCTGATAATCATACAGAGAAAGAACATACATACTCAAGAAAAATCATTAGGATGAATGGAAATATAATGAAAATTCCAAATGAGAAGTAAGGAAATAAATACTATATAGAGATTTCAAGGATGGCAAGATTTCAGGCAATGTTTGAAAGGGGGGGGAATGATATGTCAGGAGATAAACTCAATCTCTTCTTAAATTGTTTGGTCAGCAAGTTTATGAAGTATCACAGACAGTCTCTGAATTAGTATGATTCAAGAAAAACCATTGAAATGTTTTCTGGCATCTAAAGCTAGAACAGATGGTATACCTATCTATATGTACATTAATGTGATCTGATATATGCTTGCAAGAAATCAGCGTTATAAAGTGGTATACCCACAGGAGGCCTTCCAATATTGTAATGCTCACTTAGACTCTTGTTTCTTTTATAAATAAAACACATTTTTCTATACTTTCTATGAGGTAAGAATCTTTTCTTACTTCAGCATCTTTTCCTTAAAATTTAAGGATGTAACAAGCTTTCAAACTCAAAAATATATAAATTAATTTAGAAAAAAATACAAATATAATGCCTTAGATATTTCTTTTCCTCTTCAAATATTCCCTTAAGCCAAAGATCTATATTCTGCCATATCTCAACTGATCATTCACAAAAGGAAAATCTCCTTTCACAAAAGGAAAATTTTCTTTCATCAAAAAACAGTTTGACATTTATGTTAATACTTTGTTATCGTCTTTAAGGAGCCAGATCTGTTTACAGGCATCTCATTTAAGGAGAATTCTGATGTGATGTGGAAGGAATTAAGAATGAGGGAAACTGATCTGATCTAATTTGATAACATAAGCAAAGTGGTTTATTACAGACAAATTTCCTCAACTGTGAGCTGTTGCCCACTAAAGGAAGTTCCATAGAAATGATTATATGAATGGAGAGATGTAAAATCTGTCAGACAGAGCCATCACAATATTAATTTTCTTTTTCCATAAATGGTATTTCATATTGCTTCAGAAGAGGTCACTCAAATGAAAATTACAAAAATATCTTTATATGTAGGTGATGAAGATTTGTGGGAAGACAAGGAGTCAGATTTTAAAATATATGAATCACTGGGGCCTATCAATCTCCAATCCTCTATAGATTGAAATCACCTCTACCACAAATATTGAGCCAAAATCTCCAAAATGTCTTAGTTAACTGGTGAAGAGATGAAGAAAGTGAAGATAGTCCAGTTAAAGACATGGCTTCTCTAGCTCTCACCTATCTGTATGTAGATTAAAGAGTTGTCACTTTGAATTATTTGGCAAGCACATGTATACATTTATGTAGTTCTATAGTAAATTATGGGAACATGACAATTAGGAGTCCTGAGTGAATAAGAGAAGTTCCTGACACTGGGTTAGATCAGAGCTAATTTAAAGTGGGGGTATTGACCAAGTGGTCTGGTAAAGAGTGTTTAGAAACTGGGAGATAATTTTTAAAAGCCTTCTATAGAAATTTGATATTCCTGAAACACTTTTACTGTAGTTTACAAAGGTGTCCATCCTCAACACAATGTAAGTTTAAAACAGTGGTGGTGATGGTAGTGGTGGTGATGATGGAGATGGAGAAAGAAAGAGGAGGTGGTGGTTGAGGAGGAGGAGGAAGAGGGGAAGAAGAAAGAAGAAGAGGAAGAAGAGGAGGAAGAGGAGGAAGAGGAAGAGAAGGAAGAAGAAGAAGAAGAAGAAGAAGAAGAAGAAGAAGAAGAAGAAGAAGAAGAAAGAAGACGACGACGACGACGACGATGACAAAGATGAAGAAGAAGTTGTTAGCCTATTTGGGTCCTACTAATGTCCTGGCCAGGACAGAAGTCAAAACACAGGCACAGTAGAGATAATTCATACTCTCTTCAAAGTTTAATCTAACACTGGGTTCTTATGGGTAAAGATTTGGATTATAGTCCTTATCACCTGTGTAACTTTGGGCAATGCTGCTCTTAAACCCAGGAAGCAGTGTCCCTCCTCTGTGTTACACATAGGTGACTACTATTTATAGTTGACCCTTGAACAATGCAGAGGTTAGGGTCCCCAATGCTCCATGTGGTAAAAAATCTATGTACAGCTTTTGACTACCTCAAAACTTAATTACTAATAGTCTACTGTTGACAGGAAGACTTACCATTAACATAAAGAGTCAACACATATTATTCATGTTATATGTACTAAATGATGTATTCTTACTATAAAGTAAGCTAGAGGAACAGAAATATTAAGAAAATCATAAGAAGAGATTTTCCTTATTATTTCTTTATATATTTTCCAAGAGAAAATATATTTACAGCAGTGTACCATATTTATTGAGGAAAAAGCTGCATATAAGAAGGCCTTATGCAATTCAACCCCATGTTTTTCAAGGGTTAACTGTACTGTCCTTTAAAATTTCTAAGCTCCAAGAGAGTGCCTAAAACTACAGCCTTCCAGGAAGGGTGCCTTATCCAGACCAATCCATGCAGGTTCTATTTACCAGAGGCTCCCACCACCAGACCACCCACCTCCAACCTGTTCTTCCCTGTCAGGGAGCTACCCAATCCTATACTGCAAGGAGCCTATAACTTCATCCCATCTCCCACATGTGGGGCTGGTCAAATGCAAAAAGGAGCTCTAGGACTCATGCCCATTATTTCTAAGGGGGAATAGAATATGTCATCCCAGAATGTGTCACTTTGGGATATGGATTATTTTCAGCTAAAGACAATCAGGGCCCAGCAGACTCAGGAAGAGATATTAACTCCCCCCTTAACTGCCTAAAGAATTTAGATAGAAGCCCTGTAACCAGAAAAGAGCTATTACCAGAAATAGCTTTTCAATATCAGAAAAACTTACCTGTGTGGCATAGCAAACACTGTTTACCAAACATTTGCTATTATCATCTTCCAATTCCTGTGAATTGTCTTCCTCTCTTTTGAAGCCCAGACCTCTACCTCCTTCTCTTTAGCTCAGGATGGTATATAAGCCTCAACTACCAGATTTCTGGGGAGTCTCATATTTTTAATGGGACTCTCATACACACAAAATTTTTTCTTGTTAATCTGTCTTATGTCAACTAAATTATTAGACCAGCTAAAGAACCTAGAAGGGAAGAAGGGAAAAGCTTTCCACTCCTACATTTCCTTTAGGGGCCACATGAAAAGCCTGGTTGTAAAGCAGCCTGGCCAGAGAGTTTCTTCCAAGTGATTTGAGATGTCTCAAATTGTTTATATAGACAGGAGCTCAGCAAAAAATGTTTGGCTCTACACCAATTTCCTCTCTCTCTGTCCTTCTCTCTCTCTCTCTCTCTGAGAGTGCGTGTCACTTCACTCACTTCAAACAAATTACTTAACCTTTCTAAACCTCCATTTTCTTGTTGGTTAAATGGGGAAAAAACATAATAGCTATAACATGATGCTGTTCTGAGAATTAAACTGCATAAAATATGTAAAACACCCCAAAAAGTGCCTGATCCAATATAACTTCACAATAAACAATGCTGTTACTATTCTAATATTGTGTACACAGTTCTTAACACACATAGTAGGTGACTAATAAATATTCATTCCCTCACAATATCATCAAACACAGTCCTAACTTACTCCATACAATGACCTCAACTCAGTCTTCATTTCCATTTTTGTTCTAACCCTGATTCTAGCTCTCCCTGCTGATATTTCCTGCTTCTTTTCCCATCTTCAAATGGAGTCCCCTATGTGGCTCTGGTTTTTGGCCATTCTAGGGTCACAGAATTGCAGCACATGTGTAGAGATGCTGCAAGCTGATTGGTTAACAAAATTTGTCTCATCCATTTTCAGGCATTTGCATGCTTCTAGGTGAAGCATGTATTCTCAAGTTGGTAGAAGATCTTTAATCATGCTTTGTCTTAACACTGGTCTCATTCCCAGAAGTATATTTCTTGTCACACCCCTGTAGGCATTTGAATTTGTGAGTTTTGACATTTCAACTCCTTTAGCTTTTATCCTTATTTACTATCAGGAATAGAAAGACAAATAGTTTAACCTCTTGGCTAGTGACACACAGAGGTCCCTTTGCTTACACACTTGACCCTCCCATGGCTTTCTTGGTATGTGGTCCTCTGCTGCCCCCTAAGGGCCTCTGCTCATTTTACCCACTGGCCTTGCTTGAGGCTATTAAAGACCGTTAAGAATCTGTTCTGACTTTAGTGTATAGAGTGAAAGGTATGGAGTGTATCCAGAAGTAAATTATAAAGCTCTACATCATAAAGTACACAAAATATACTCCCTACCTGAAAATGTTCTTTTTGTGAGGTCCTTTTCATAGGACTAATCCCACTTTTTCAAAATATATCATTATTTGCCTATTTATAGTCCCCACAGAGTCATATAATCCAGCCTGGCCATGACGGAATGGCTCTGGCAAGAAGGGTTCTTACTTAGACTCACAAAAAGTAAGAAATAGATATGCAACTAAGAAAAAGCTTAGAGTTGTTGAAATGATAATAGTTCATCATGTCTAAAAGATTTAAACATTGCAGGGGTGCCTGGGTGGCTCAGTCAGTTGAACATCTGACTCTTGATTTTAGCTTCAGGTCATGATCTCAGGGTCATGGGATCGAGTCCTGGGCCTCTGCACTGAGCATGGAGACTGCTTAAGATTCTCTCTCTCTCTCCCTCTGCCACACTCCTCTGGATGGGCATGTTTGTTTGCTCTCTCTCTCTCTCTCTCTCTCTTCCCTCTCTCTCTCTCTCTCTCTATTTCTGTCTTAAGTGAAAAAAAAAAAAGAAATAAGAGCTGAAAAATAGTTGAACATGGCAAGTAGGGATGGGATGAAGTAGAAAAAGAGGAAATTGGAAATTTAAGTTAGCCTAGATCATTAGGAGCCATAAATAAAAGTTTATACTTTATTCTAAAATCACTGGGGATCCATTGGGAGGTTTTAATCAGCAAATATTTTGGTCAGGTTACCATTTTTTGAAAAATCACCAAAGAACATTATTATAGTGATCCAGGCAAGAGAGGATGATTGTCTAGACCAGGTGAATGGAGGTGAGACTAGAGAAAAATGGCTAAGTCTGAATATTTAAAACGTTAATTCAACAAAGACTATGAAGAGAAGAGATGAGTCAAGGATGATCTAGTTTCTGTTTTTGATCACTGAGTACATATGGTGGTAGAATTAACTAAAGTCAGTATCTCAATACAAAAATATGAACCATAAAAGGAAAAAATGATTAACATTGTCAAAATTAAAAATTTCTGCTCTTCAAAAACACTATGAAGAAACAAATCAAGTTAGCTTGGAGAAAATATTCATATAATAAATATATTTGAAAACGACTTGTGTCAAAGATATATAAAGAACTTTTACAATTCAGTAAGACAAGCCAATAATAAAATGGCAAAGATATGAACCATATATGTGTGTGTATATAATTATTATTCAATTAGTAATATGCACATGAAAACATGCTTAATATAATTAGTCATCAGAGTGATGCAAATTAAAACCACAATACTACACATCCATTTCAATGGCAATTGTTTTAAAAAACTGACAATGCCGATTCTTGACAAGTCTATAAAAAAACTGGAAATCATATATATTGCTAGAGGAAATGCAAAATGATACAGTCTCTTAAGAAAACAATTCAGCAGCAGAATAAGCCTAAATATATACTTACTGTATAACCCAATAATTCTACCTCTAGATATTCACCCAAGAGAAATAAAAATATATACCCTCACAAAGACCTACAAACAAATGTTGAAAAACTTTATTCAGAATGGCCAAACCAACTCAAATGTTTTAAAGTAAGTAAACTGTGGTATATTTATACGACGAAATACTAGTCATCAATGAAAAGAATCCATCAAAACAAATAACTTAAATGCATATATACAAAGCACTTAATAAAGTGAAAGGAGCTACAAACAAGAGTTTACATCCTGTATGATTCCATTTAATATGAAACTCTAATATAGTAAACAAGTTAGTGGTTACCTGAACCAAGGTGGCATGGTTTGAGTGGGAAAGGACGTAGGAGAAGTTTTAAAGGTGATGGACATGTTTTATATCTTGATTGTGGTGGCGTTTACGTGGGGTTTTAAATTTGTCAAAGCCTATTACTCTACACTTAAAAAAGAGTGCATTTTGTTGTTTAACTCAATAAAGTGGATTTAAATAATAGATGAATAATTGGTAAATTAAAAGGTCACAACTGACAATTCATGAGCTCCACATGATGAGGTTTCTTTGGCTTCCATATCTCTCTGGAGTCCCTTTTAGTTGAATTCTAAGTAGCAAAGCACAATGACACATCTTAACAGTATTTTGAAGAACAGAAAAAAATCAATTTTTGAAATTTTTAAACTAATGTGTGATACAGAGCATAAGTATCTCTCTATCTAAAAACAACAACAACAACAATAAAAACTATTTAATTCAGCCTAACTCAGAATATTTTCACTCAGTGAACCTTTATGCAGATATCATCCTTTCTAATAAAGCGCCTCGTTGAATCATCACAAAAGTGAAAACAATAACAAATGAATGTGACAGAATGAAAAGGAGGCTCTACTGATGATCAGTGTTAACACAACCACTAAACAGCTGCTCAGCTCTTTCCAGAACCATCCTCACCCTCGACTACATCTTCTTGAGCCTTCCTCTTCTGACTTCGGACCATCTGTCATTTGGCAGATAAGCCATATTCTGAAACATCTATATTCAAACCACCATTCTCAAACCCTGTGAGTATGCACTAATTCTAAACAAGCCTATGATGATCTATTTTAACATTTTGTTTTCCTCATTTCATTTAAAACTCTGTCACACATGGGGAAAACTTAGAAGATTTCTGTAGCAAAATGCAGCATAATTGCCTCTGAAAAGTTTCCCTTACCTTTTGCAAGCTTTTAGTATCAATTCAATAAATTTTCAAGCCTTGCAAAGAAAGAGAATACCATATAATTTCCTCTAGTTGATAATGAAGACTCACTGGGGATTCAGCTAATTTAGAAGCTTCACAGATTTTAAGCATCTGTAGGATTTTTCTTCTTAGCTACATTTCAATCTCAGTCCTGAATATAATACTTTAGTTACTTATGTCCATATTCAGTTATCATTTTCCTGCTTTCCAAATGCTGTATATCATTTATCAGAAATGGAAACAAAATTCTCTTTTTTGATCTTTGAAATAGACCAGAGTACTCAGGTAATTTTCAAATCTATTTTCTCAGTTGTGTAAGGGGAAGAAAATGAAATGGAACCAGTTGCTGAACTAAATAGAAAAAGTTCAGAACTGAGAGGAAGAGCTAAGTTATCATTTCCAATACATCAAATCAACAAGTTCATAGACAGCCTAGGAAATCCTACACTCTAAACCCTTCCACTGAACTACCATTGAACATATCATCTAAGGTGAGGGGAGAAACATGCAGTGTTACCCTTCATATATGACTATTCCTAGGAATCTGTTTTGTGTAAACCAAGGATAGCAGGTCATTCTTGATAAGCTATCCAGTTCCTAGTTAAACCAGTCAAAAACTTGCTTTAAGAAATAAAATTGAAAGAGCTCTTACATGTGATTAAAAAAACAATTTAGTTTTAATTCAGATATAAAAATAGACCCTAGTGCAACCCACTGTTTACTATTATACTTAACCATGTTTTTACATTCCAGTAGAGAAAGATCAGTTTACTCTCTGCATAAATGCAAACATCTAAAATGACCACAGGGCAGTATGCAAGAGGTTTCCCAAACAGGAAAATTACCTTCTTTCTTCTACTGTTTCCGTCCCTTCCCTTTTTCGATTTAGAGCACTTACTGCTAATTTATCCATATGTCTAAGAATTAGTGGACATAACTATCTCAAAGGATAAGAGCTGTACTGTAAAAATAACCATGAAAGAGCTCTCGTCACTGGAGACCAGTCACAGCTTCCAGCACACACAGCTAGTAAACAGAACACCTAGCCAAAGATCAAGGCAGTTCACATGTTAGAATACTTTGCTTACCAAGAAAGCACCTACTATACGTGAAAGAACCTTTATGCTATAAACAAACATGGTGGAACAAAAGCAATGCATATTTGAACAACACTTCCTCTGAAGAAAAACACTATTTCCACTAAACATCTGAACAGATTCATATTACTGCAAGCACTTGGTAACTACTGTGGCATCTCCATTAGAAAAATATAAAGGCTGACACAGCCTAACCCTGTCACCTCCTTCTGTTCATTCTTGAGCTCTTTCCTCTCTAAAGACCAAGTAAGGAAAAGTGGAAATAAGGATAATATTTTTTCTTCTGATGGAAATCGAGCTTTTTGGATATGCGGTTTCAAATCTCCAAAATCTGTATTCAGGATCCTTTTATTAAATAAAATCAGTCTCCATTTAAGTTTTCAATATTGGCACAAATAAACATATATACCCTCACACATACATTGAATTTTTATACACAAAATTTTCAAGGAGATTCAGAAATCCAGAGCACACATGCAATTCAATTCAATTCAAATCTATGTGCAAACATGTATCAAGGTGTGTTATGAAAAGCATAAGCTATATTTACCTTTGAGCTTTTGACCCTGTCTCATTACCAATGTACAGAGGACTCTTACTTTTCTTGCTGTGTACAATAAGTCACAAATATTTAGAATTAAATGGGAAAACTCTGGCACTAATGTTAGCAAGTAAACAAACCAATTAGAAACAAAACAAAATAAAAAAAGCCTTGGCTGACTGTAATTCTACAATTCAGAGTTGGCTTCTGGTGCCACTTAAACACATAGGATCAATGCCCTTAGAGAAAAGTCACACTAAAATAGGTGCTATTAATTCTGTTTAGTAAATACATCCCCTGTCTTCCTTTGAGAATGAGTCTTAGAGAACAAAATTTGATAAAGAGCCCAAAATTGGAATCAAAAGATAAGTTGCACAAAGCTACAGGATGCATTTTTTCTACAGTTGTGTGTGTGTGTGTGTGTGTGGTTTTACATTTTTCTAACCTATGACTAAAGGAACAATAAACTAACATTCTTTTCAAGAAATAGTTACAATTGATAACACCCTTTCCTACACTGTGTAGAAACAGGGCAAATTCCAAAGCCGTCCTGGTACGATAATTGTTGGATTTTGCTTTATACTTAAGGTTTTCATTATTGTATAATTTTATTAAGTAGGAAGGAAAGAGATTACAAAGTGAAAAAAGATGAAAATCTCAATCCAGGACACTTTTAAGAAATTTGTTTTAGTGAAGGAAAAATATAACTTCATTTTCCTGCTGCCCCACGTGGCTCGATTCCCGAGTCCCCAGTTGGCTCCCACCCGGGATAAAGACCCTCCCCTAATCCGGCCTACCACTCTCAGCTTATTCCCTAAAAGACCACTTCATTACTCCGACTTCTTCCATTCTATCTACTCTAGATTTGCAGGTCCTCTACCTGCAAAGCTTGTCCAACAGTTCAAAGCTTTACATCCACATTTTTAAATTTTTTAATGTTTATTCATTTTTGGGAAAGAGAGAGAGAGAGAGAATGAGTGGGGTAGAAGCAGAGAGAGAGGGAGACACAGAATTTGAAGCAAGCTCCAGGCTCCAAGCTGTCAGTACAGAGTCTGATGTGGGACTCGAACTCATGAACTATTAGATCATGATCTGAGTCAAAGTCAGACACTTAACTGACTGAGCCACCCAGGTGCCCCTACATCCATGTTTAAAGAGAAGCAGCCATGGGGCCCCTAGATGGCTCAGTCGGTTAAGCATCCAATTTTGGCTCAGGTCATGATCTCACAGTTCGTGAGTTCAAGCCCTGCATCAGGCTCTGTGCTGACAGCTCAGATCCTGAAGCCTGCTTCGGATTCTGTGTCTCCCTCTCTCTCTGACCCTCCTCGGTGCACACTCTGTCTCTCTCTGTCTCAAAAATTAATAAACTTTAAAAAAAATACGAAGCAGCCTCTTTGTGTCCCTTTGTGGGCAGTCATGGCCCACAACAGTGACACATCTCTGTGTTTACCTGCACCTGAACTGACGTGGATTCAAAGTGCCCCAGCAGTAGTGTCTTTGCACAGGCAGGCCAATTATACAACTATTCCCTCTCAGGCACACAGACATAGGAGACCACCCGCCCAAAACCAGTGCCACCAGCTAGTTCTCCCTCTGATTCTTTACAGCCCCCACACAGCTGTTTCAGCTCTGAGAGGGAAAGAACAGCTGCCTCAGTTTGACTCACACCTACAGGGCTTTTCTTCATTCCCACTCTCATCTCCATGATCACCAACTGCTCACATCTCTCCTCCCCTTTTATCTGTATTAGAGGAAGTACAAGGCTGTGGGCAGAGCCCTTTTGTCTTCCTGTTTAGATCAGACATGTAAGTAAACACATCTGTTTGGCTAGGGCACAAGCAAAGCCTTAAATAGTAGCATTGCCTAAAAGACATCACTAAGTTCTGCTAGAGAATTATTACAATTAAGACTTCTCATGACAAGGCAGCTTTCATACAGCTAATCAAACAAGATATCATTTCACAGACCCACTTGCCTCCTTTTTGCATATATGAAAAATGCTGTTACTTAGAGAGCTGTAGAAGGCAAGCAATTGCATATAACAGCCAAGTAAACCCATGTTCTCAAAACAGGGCACCATGGAGAAAATCATAGTCCTTTAAAATAACAACTCTCTCTAAAGCAGATAAAATCCTTTAAAAAAAAAAACTGCTTTAGAGAATTGAAGTTGTTTTCATGGATTTCTCTCCTCCCAATCTACTCTGTATTTATTCATAAAAATGGATGTCAAGAGTAGATATGCATTTTGTTATTTGTGAAAAAAAAAATCTCTCTGGAAGATTGTCTACTTTATTAGTACTGAAGAGATTATTAACCAATTTTTAAGCTATCTTTCTTAAAGGGGAATTTAATGGTCCCTGTTTATTTCTTATATTACAAAATATAAGAAAGCTTATTCTACACTTCTATAACACCAGTATTATCCAGATTTATTCAACACAATTTATTCGTTTAGGTATTTTCCAAACATTTTGAAAAGCTAAAAGCTCTATTTCTGTTTCCATATCCAGGGCCAAGTGCGATGCTGTCTGGAACAGTAGTTGATCCTCTGTTATATAACTGTACCCATTTTTCAGCCAGCATGGCCACCAGGCAAGGGTGAATGGCTGGTCTGCAGTGACCATGGAACTTTGTCATGCCACAAATTAGCTGCAGACAGCTCTTGGGTCGGATCAGCCCAGAGCATTGCCTTGCGCTCTTTCCAAGTATTCATCACCATTCTGAATGTCATAGTGCCTAGCCTGTGGACAGAAAGGCAGAATTCCAGCCAGGCTCCCTCGACCAGTTCCCTCTACGGGTCCACTTTTTGTAATGCTGTGTCATGTTACTTGTTTATTTTCTTACTACAGTGTTAACAACCTTTGGATAGAGCACATACTAAATCCTACCTCCTTATCTACATGGGAAATCTACACTCTTGAGGCCAAAGCATCTCTTCCAGGGTGAGGCTGCAATGTTGCCAAACAACACTGTTTACCTTTCCTTTTTCAATGCAACCAGCAGATTCTGTACTCACTTCCTTTCTTCTATTAGAGCTCTGATTACACTGTACTCTGGTGATTTATTTGCATGTCCATCCTTCTCCTCTGCTCTAGCCTTTGCCCTTAAATTTCTTCTAGGGACTAATCTCAATATCCTTCCTCAGGCAGGCGTTCCCGAAGGCTCAGAGTTGGTTTCTCCATTATACGCTCTCATTTTGTTCTGTTCTCTTCCTTTGTATAAAGTCACATTTGTCAGCATCTGTATAGTTTCTATTTCCCAGAACCTTAAGTTCTATAACTATAGGGACCTTGACAGCCTTCTTCACAGTTGCATCCCTAAGGCCTGGGACAGTGCCCAGAATCTGGTAGTTCTCAACTATTTAAAACATTGGGTAAACAAATGAAGGAATGGGAGCTTCTTGAGAGTTGAAACTATATCTTGCTCAAGTTTTTATATCCAAATGAGTGAGCAACAATTTTCTGAATCAATGATCAATTCAGTACATTGTGTGTTATTCACTTATATTCTACAAATACAGTCAAGTTACAACAAACTTGATTCTCAAGAAAAGTGTAAAACTTAATTTCCCAAAATGTATAAGGATCACAGACACAGCAGAGTAGAATAAAGCACAGGGAATTGAGATTTTTAGGTACAATTTTTTAAACTAGTAGTATCTTGAAAATATTATACCGTGCCATAAAAATTTGTTCTGATATATGTCCAGACACTAAACACAAGCCAATACATATTCATACATATTTGTCATCAAGCATGGAAAAATTAAATCACAGGTAATTCAGAGTTAATTCAAGCCTTGACATTAGTTTTGCTTTCAATATTACTTTGTACTCATACTTGCATATTTTTAAAAATAATCAATTAGTCATAGTCAACATTTATGTGCAGAGACCATATGAAGCAGTATGGAGAAATGCAAAAGAAACAGGAGGGAGACAGATGGCTCCATGTAATATACATAATAAACTGTCCTGCTTTGCTCTGCCTTACTTGAATATTATGCATTCAATCTGTAATGCTTTATACTCTTTTTCATAGGTGTGGGGTTTTTCCTCTGATTAGACATGAAGTTCCCTGGCAACAGATACCTTGACTTTTAGTTAACTCCTTTCCATCACCATTTGTCTTTCTTTGTTACTGTATTACTTCATACCTTTGCTCATCAAATATTTTCTGAATGTCTGCTGTGACAGTTACTCTGCTAGACCAGAGATATACAGCAGAGAACAAGATAAAGTCCCTGCTCCCCATGGAGCTATACTGAGTTGGGGGCAGGGGGAGGAAGATGGGTTGGAGCAAATATTAAAAAACCAAACAAACAAATAAGAAAGCTTTAGCTGCAAAAGTACTATAGAAACACATACCAGATTAAGGGATTAGAAACTGATAAAGATGAGAGTTATTTAAGATGAAATGGTCAAAGTACATTTAAGCAAATACCTGAATATATTAAGGAAACATTGAAAGATCTAGGTAGAAGAATGTTTTAGGCAAAGAACAAAAGTACAAAGGCCCCCTGAGGTGTTAATGAGCCCTGTTAAGTTCCAACAATATCAGAAGGATGATGTGGCTGAATCTGAGTGAGTAAGGGAGCAGAGAGGTATAAGATGGGGTTAGAAAAAGCAGATCATGTAAGGCCAATCTGGGCTATGGTAAACAGTTTAAATTTTATACTCATGTGATAAGAAGCTTACTGGAAGGTTTTGAGAGAGGGAGTGACATAATCTGATTTGTCTTTTAAGAAGTTACTATGGCTGCTGTGTGGCAAATGGGTTAGCATGTTGCAAAATTGGGAACTAGGACCAGTCAGGAGCTATTACAATGGACCAGGCAAGAGGTGTTTGTGTTTTGGATTGAGGAGTGAGAAGTGGTCAGATTCTGAATGTACTTTGAAAGTAGAGCAAGATGACAGGATTTGCTAATGGTCTGCATGTGTGTTGTGAGGAAGTAAGAAGATTCAAGGATGACTCCCAGGTGATTGATCTGAAGAGTGCTGCAGTTATGATATGTGGAAGACTAGAGGAGAAGCTTAGAAGAGGGTTCCAAGGGAAGATGCTCCATAAATGCAAATTTGGTCACTGAAAAACAGGAAAGTACAAATTAATAGCATTACAAGCTGTTTACATAAGCAATAATAAGTACATAGCCTCAAATTCCAAATCTGAAGCATTTTAGAAACTAGCAGTAATCAGAGCAAAAACTGAAAGAAAATAACATCCCGAGATAAATCCTCTTTAGAAAGTATAACTGAAAATCATTGCAGACAATAGTAGGAGCTCAGCTTCAAATTTCACAAATTCTAAGGGCTTTTACATTAATTAAAATTGGTTTGAAGTTATTGTTAAATGATTAGCAATAGTTTAATTCATTTATCTCTCAGGTATTTAGCAGAAGACATCACTATTTAGCATTAGAAAGAATCTCCTACCTCTAGATACTGATGTTTTCAGAGAAGTTAGGACAAGCTAAATCATCTTTATTAATTGTCACAATGGTAATCAGTTGAGAACTTTCAACTTGGCCTCCATGTAGCATTCAGAACAAATAAAGATTGGTTGCTATTGAAATCTTAATAACGTAAATATCCATTCCATCAAGCCATGCTTTTGAAATTCATCTCAGTTTAATAGTGAAGTACCAGTTCCTTAATTGGTTAGGTTTGATTAATATGTCCTTTCTTACATCCACATGGCCCATTTGCAGTAGGTTAAATATGTTTCATTTTTCAAGTTACAACAGTTTGGGGATTTTTGTCTCCCTTTCATCTCTGATATAAAGTTTTGCACCTAGGCTACATACCCTAATCTATTTTTAGTAATATTCTAGCGACTTAAATTCAAGATACTAGACATTTATAAAAAAATTATTTCTTTGTGGTTTTATAAAGATCCAAAGACTAGACACTGAGGTAAGAAGCATCATTCCATTTGTAGAGAATTTTTCAGGAAGGAAAATAGGGAGAGTATTCTTTTACTGTTTATCACCTAAGATTTGAAAATTTTACCTTTATCCTGCTCAGTAAACCCTAAGGATAGTTCCCAATTGGTCCAAGTTACATAATCTTGTGAAGATTTACTGCTGAGTTTCATGTTATTGTACATGAAGGAAATTCTACTCACAGTCCAAATATCAAATGCAACTTCATGTGGGGTCAGACAGCATCAATGTGCCACAGGCTTTTATCATAAATCAGACACTCTGGAACAAATTTGGTGTTGACTTCCAGAGTTTCCATGTAATATACCATGCCATTTTTTTCCTTTGAACACACAGAAGACAGTTGTAAATCACACACTAACCTAAAAACTAAGGGACCGTTTTTTTTCCTCCCTGGAACAAAAGCTAAGTTAATGGCTAATTCAACAAAATACTACCATTGGCAGGGGGTAGGGAATCCTTAGAACATAGACACAGGCATATGGAATCCTTCTCCATTTAATAAGATCTGCCAATTCTATGCCATATCTTGTCCCACAGTGTGGTATATATTTTCTTTCTCCATTTTATTTCAGCTAAAGAAATAGTTTTCTATAACTACTGGTTGGTAATTTCATATGTAATTTCCATAATCATGTCATAGGCTATGGAGAAGCTGTGTATCACTAAGAATAACTATCATTTTTTTCATTCTTTTTCTATCAAACAAGCATTCCTCTTCTGCACTGATTGTCTCAACTTTTGCACAGTCCTATTTAAGGAGGTCTTTACAAAATATCTCTAACAGGGCTTTCTTCTGAACTATCTCCTTAGCCATGATAACAATTTGTCATGTTGGTCCAAAGCTGCCACAAAACATCATGTTACTGAGTCCACTTCTCTACAAGTGAGAAGCCCTCAACCTTGACATCAAACTGCACACATAGAGCAAGAAGTATTTTTTTCTAATTTACACAATGGGCTAGCAACAGAGTTTAGCCCCCAGTACTCTAGAAGTATGGACTTCCTGTTCACTCTGACCACTGGCAATCCCAACCAGTCTCTGTAGACTTTTCCAAGGTAAAGTCTTTTGCCTGCATCTGTGCCTTCAAAAACACCAAAGTACAAAACAAAGTTCTCCCAATATCCTCCTTACCATATCCAATTCTGATCCCATGGAAGAAGTGGGAACTACCTTGATGTTAATAATGAAAATAATCAACCAAAATCTTAAATAAAAGTTAAAAAATCGAATCCAGCTATGTATTCAAAGTTAGCATCCTTTTTATTTATTCTAGGAATATATAGGTTAGATATACAAATTTATTAATAAAATTCATATTATTAACAGATCAAATAAGAAAAAACAACTAAAATAATTTTAATTAATTAAAAATGAGTATTTGATAAAATTTAATGTCTACTCCTAAAGGAAAATATCTTAAAAACATAAATAGAAAGATTTAGTATGTTAAAAGTCAATCATAACTCTTCCAACCAGCCTCACAGTTAAACATTACATGCATACTGAAGTATAGGGTAACATTTAAATATATATCTTCCTAGAAAAAAATAAATGAACTAAGAAGTTTTTAAAAATAGAAAATAGATTCAATAAATTGGACAATTAAACCAAAAATAAATATGTTTTTAAAATTAGAAAATGAAAAGCAAAAATATTTCACTTAGAATAATAACATAAAATGTAAAAGAACTACAGAGAACTTCATAAGAAATTAGATCTATTTGAAGAAAAGTATAAAATTTATTCAGAAGCATATGTAAGTAAAGTGAATACATAGAAAACATAGAGATTATGAGATAGAAAGAAATATCTTTATAAAGACACAAATTCTCCCCCAAATTAAGGTGTAGATTTATTTCCGTTTTAGTCAGAATACCAAGATTTTTTCAGTGAATTGATAAAAATTATCCTAACATCCTCTATATATCCAGGAAAATTATGAAAAAGAATAATGAGGGAGGACTTCTCCTTCCAGATTCTAAAATGTAGTCTAAATTTATCATAATTTAAAATGTATGGTACTTTCAAAATAACACAATAAAATAACACAAATATATAAAAATGATAGATAAAGATGGATTTTCAAGTTGATATACAAAAGATGAATCATTTAATAAATGGAGTTGGGACAGTGAGTGAGCAATGTGGAAATAAATCAGGTAGATTCCTCTTTTTTTTTTTCTTAAATGTTTTTTATTTATTTCTAGGAGAGAGAGAGAGACAGCGTGAGCAGGGGAGGGTCAGAGAGAGAGGGAGTCACAGACTGAAACAGGCTCCAGGCTCTGAGCTGGCAGTCAGCACAGAGCCCGACGCGGGGCTCGAACCCACAAACCGCGAGATCATGACCCAAGCGAAAGTCGGACGCTTAACCGACTAAGCCACCCAGGCGCCCCAGGTAGATTCCTCTTTATCCTTATTCTAAAATAAATTGGAAATAAAGTAAAGATTAAATTTGAAAGTAAAACCATAGATATACCATATGATCCAGTAATTCTACTACTAAGTATTTACCCAAAGAAAATGAAAATACTAATTTAAAAAGATACATGCACCTCTATGTTTACTGCAGCATTATTTAAAATAACCAAGATCTGGAAACAATCCAAGTGTCCACTGATAGATACATGTACAAAGAAGACGTGAGGTTAGATAAATACATACATACATACACACATACATATGTGTATATCAGTGTATAATATGTATATATTATATACACAATGGAATATTACTGAGTCACAGAAAAAAAATGAGATTGTGACAACATGGCTGGACCTAGAGGGTATTATGCTAAGTGAAGTAAGTCAGAGAAAGACAAATACCATATTTTTTCTCTTACAGATGGATTCTAAAAAAACAAAACAAAGAAACAGAAAAGGAAACACACCCATAAATACAGAAAAAAACTAATGATTGCCAGTTAGGCATAAGTGGGGGAGATGGGTAAAGTGGGTGAAAGGGAGTGCAAGGTACAGGCTTCCAGTTATGGAAAGAGGCACAGCATAGAGAATATTGTCAATGGTATCTTAATACCATTGTATGGTGACAAATGGTAGGTATACTTGTTGTAATATACATACAGACTTGTCAAACCACTACCTGAAATTAATGTAACACTGTATGTCAACTATTCTCCAATAAATAATAATAAAAAATGTAAAGCCATGAGAATGTTATAAGCATATAGAGATGATATATATATATATACACTTATATATGTAGTATAATACATTACGTAATTTTATATTATATTACATTGTACTATAAATGCAAAATATAAATATGACATAACAAGCAATAATAAAAGTAAAATATTCTGACCTCATATGAATTTAAACATGTAAATTAGACACGTATTAAAATGACAGTTTTGATGTGTATGCAAGCAAAGATAATGTACATTCATAGCATGATCTTATTTTTGGAAAAAAATAAATATAATTTTGAATAACATAACTGAATTATACAATTATACAGGTAGGTGTTTAAAAACATAATGTTTTTTTTTCCTGAGCTGATTTTATTTTCTAAATCTGAATCTCCAAACAGTCAATTTAATTTAGCTCTTGAACTACAATTCCACAGTATCTAGAGATTTAATAGTCAACTCAGTATGTGTAAATCAGTTACAGTTTCGTCCAATAGAGCATCCTAAGCACTTTTTTCCCATCTCATCTTCTGGCTGTCACTACTTCAGAGTATCAAGCACCTGCCTTCCACTGACAGCAGCGGGATGCCCATCTAAAGCGGACGTTTAGAGGTTGTGAAGAGGAGTGGCAGCCTACTTTCCATGCTGTAGTTTAGGATCATGCCCTTGACATCTGTGGTCTCTCAGCGGCATCACGAGCAGACCTCACAGGGGGCCCCCTTTGACTGGAGGGGTGATGTCTCAGAAAGGCAGCTGCTCTGCTCCTCTTTCCTCATTTTGCCCTGCCAGCTTACGCATCCACTGCCTCTCCCAGCTGAGTCATGACGTCCGTGTTTTAGTCCACTCTTAGGAGCAACTCTTTGACATGTCACTCTTGGACCAAGTGACACCCTGGAGACTGGGAGGTTGGAGGCCCTGCTCACATCTAAATGAACCATGTGGCTATTTCCCTCGAATTACAAATGCAGGATAGGGTGAGGCGCATCTTCCCAGCTGCCACTTTTAAAATGCAGCCAGAAGACAGAAGAGCCACCTCCTTTTCTCAGGTAACTGCGCACTCCCTAGGGACTTCTTATATTTCCATCCTTCTTTCCCATTTAGCATTCAGCACAAGGGGTCAGGGGAACAAAACAACACTCAGATGGTTTTCACTTTCTTTCGCATCAAAAACTCAATTCTTCTCTCTCTACACTCAACATGGTTCAAAGCTTTTTATGCATGGGAAGGGGAATAGAAAGGGGCTCTGCAGCTCTTCAACTTAACAGACGTGCTTGGCCCCAGCGGCCCCTCCCACTCCATAAAAACTCATGATCTAAATTGGGGATGGCCTTGAGAAACAGAAGAGTAAAGGAAATATTCTATATTGCAGGTTATTATGGTACATCATTATTATTTCAAATTGCATCCCTCTACATATACATCTGTATAAATATACATATATTTATAAATATTATGTATAGATATAGATGCAATTACAGAGACATAGATAAACAGAAATTAGTCTGCAGATAATATATATCTAAATATGAATAGAGTTTGAGGAGTGTTCCACATTTGTCCAACATTCATCACATTCATAGATAAATACTAAAAACATTTTTGAAATGTGATTTTCTAAATTCTCAGCTGTCCAAGCAATCTTTTAATTCCCCTGGGTAACAGTTTATATTTCAAAAGTGTTGAGAACAACCATTGATCCATGTAGGTCCACCTCATCCGTAGAAGTGGCTTCAGCTTAGATTGAAAGGCTCTTGCTAGGGGCAACACAGACTATACCAGAATTTGTACAATTATGTGTTTCATTAGGCAAAGTAGAAATAATCCATAAAGTAAAATCCTGCTTTACTCCTCCAAACATTAAAGCCACTGGACAGTCAAAGAGGGTTACCAGGTCTTATCTTTCTAATTCCCACCATGTGCTACAATAAAAAACCCCTTAGGCAATATTTTGATATATGACAGCATAATATATGCATACTCATTCAATGTAAAAACTAACATTTGTTTTTTAGTAAATGCTTATCAATTCAGAATAGTACTAGGAACATTTTTCCTTCAAAATTGATTGTGTTTGATCAGAGCAGTCCACTGTTTATAAATCTTATTTTCCCCAACTATGACGAAAAAAATTATAATTGACTCACCGTACTAACCACAAATCCAATGCCACAAATATGAAAGGCAGCTATATGAAGTGAATGGTAACAGTGAGACAAGCTAATCATAACTCAGAAATATTGAGACCCAAAGTGCTGATTTAGCACGTATAACTTTCCTGTTATGTTTTAAGAATCATCACATTTTCTAACTGAGTAATTTGATTTCTTGCAGGAAATATACCAGGATTGCATCTTGGAATAACTAACGATGTTAGGAATTGGCTCAATCCTTTACTATTGCAAACTTCTAACCTTAAGTTTCCTGAGGGACATTACTATAAGAAAAAGGAAAGCAAGAAATGGCCCAGTACTCTGACTTTTAGAAACTTCTAATTTACAAGTGTTGCAGAAAATTCTAGTCAAAGAGAGCTAAGATCAGGAATACAGTGTGGAAGCAAGGAAATCACTCAGGTCCCAGTGCTGTGCACAGCCAGATGCCAAGTTATTCAAGAAGCCTAGGGCCACCTTCCTATCCCCTCAAGTCACTCTACCCTGACTCCACCGCCACAACATAGCAGAAAGCTTATTGTGACTTAGTTACACAGCATTTCCTTTCCCACTGTGAAGATTACTCACTTTGATCTAATTTCTTACAGCCTCAGGGGGTATATTATAGAGTGTGCTTTGGTTATATTCCACTAGACAAACAGTATGGAAAATCTTGTGTGTGTTAATCATAACAATTCCTACACTCAAACAACATTTAACAATGCACCTTAAAATATGTGATAAATTCCATGCAATCCTTACAAGACGTTGGGCCAAGTGTCAGAGGTCAATACTATAAATAGAAACATTTCAGTTGTGTTAAGAGAAACGAGTTTAATACAAGAAATTACAAGTTTACAAAGTACTTAGAAATCTGGAAGGAGCAGTGTTAATCATAACAATTCCTATACTCATATAACATTTAACAATGTACCTTAAAATATGTGATAAATTCCATGCAATCCTTACAAGACTTTGGCCCAGGTGTCAGAGTTCAACACTGTAAATAGAAACACTTCAGGTATGTTAAGAGAAACAAGTTTAATACAAGAAATTAGATGTTTACAAAGTACTTAGAAATCTGGAAGGAACAGTCTCTAGGCTGGGCCTCCAGGAATGACCTTGAACCCTACGTGACTGAAACATCAGGAAGGCTGCTGAATTCAGCCACAGTTTGAAGATAAGAGTCAAGAGGCCACCACTGGAACTAAGTCAAGAACATTCAGCTCTGGCTGTCATCTGGAAATGAGAAGGTATCTGCTGCTGTCACCTTAGGTACTAGCCAGCGCTAGACACAAACACACTGCTGAGAAAAACCCCACATCTTTGTAACCTGTTTTCTGAAAGAAAAAACCAAAGCTGCAGGAAGATGGCATCCATAGCACTCACATCTTATAAATCTTGAATAAATACTTCTGAATGATAGGATCTAACTTATTTTCAAACCTTAGCAGCATGGGAGCCTGGGATTTATGGGTTTTTAGCTTTCTAGCTTCTGCTGGACCAAAAGGATCCACGGAAGCAGTTAGAAATGGATGCTGAGAACAGACCAACCGTAGCTGCCACAGGCAAGAGTTGGTACTTCCATTTCACAGATGAGGAAACAGATTCAGAAAATTTAAGTGATTTGTACAAGGCTTCAGTGTTAAATAATTGAATCACCAGAAACAGAACCTTCTGGTTCTATGCCATGTACACTATATACTTTCCAATTTGCCATGTGGTACTGATTATAAGCGATTATTAAACTAGAAAAGAAACAACTGAGCATACTCCATAAGGGGAACTAACATTTCCTGACATTTATTTGCTCATCTATCAAGCTATTATTATGTTTCAAAGAGGTCAACTGAGGAAGATTCTCTAGATAGATAACATTCCCTCTAAAGAATATTAAGATGTCAATTGATAGAGTTTAGGACATAGATGAAGCAAGCCTGCAAATTGCAAGTTCTCATCTTCCTTCAAAAATTCAAAAACCATTCAAAACCTAGACATAGAAGGAGGCAGACGAAAAGAAATTCCTATTTTAATTTTATCTCCTCCTCCCCAAATTAAAAGAATATTTGCAAAGACTTATAAAATGTCAAAGAGTAAAAGAAAAGCATATTTATATTATCTTAATTAAATTCATAATTGCTATTTGAATCAAATATAATATAAATGTAAGTTAACTAAATACTGATGAAATTATCTCTTTAAGAGATTCTGACCTTGGACATATAACTATAAAGCTACCTAATATAATCTGGCTTCCTTATCAGCTTTTCATATCTCTTGTTTAGTAACTGGTCCCTTATTTAAAATAAAATGAATTGGGGTGCCTGGGTGGCTCAGTTTGTTAAGTGTCCGACTTTAGCTCAGATCATGATCTCACAGTTTGTGGGCTCAAGCCCCACTTCAGGCTCTGTGCTGACAGCTAGCTCAGAGCCTGGAGCCTGCTTCAGATTCTGTGTCACCCCCTCTCTCTGACCCTCCCTTGCTCATGCTCTCTCTCTCTCTCTCTCAGAAATTAATAAAATTAAATTAAAAAAAATAAAATGAATTACCCATAACTTCACATGTGGATCTTAATATAATCAAATATGAAATTTTAGGTTAATTTTTAGCACAGTCAAACTCAACTCAAAATCACTAATAAACATATGGAAAGTGGTTTTGCTGTCACTTTACGAACCTCCAAGGCAGCATTCTGTGCTCATTTTTGTGACTACCTCTTTAAGGGAAGCATTTTGGAAGAGGTCTCCTGAGAGCATTTATAATAAATCTTACCTGACTTCCTTTTAAGCAGGGAAGAAAAAATCTATTTAAGACAATGCTTTGAGGCAAAATGTTACCTGACTTCAGATTCAAACTTTTCATTTATTAGGGAAGAAGTTAAGGTCTCCAGGGGGTGCTAAATCAGTCTATTCTGAGAAGTAGAAATGGAGGAGCTACTTTAGTTAGATGGTGTCTAACTCTGGCTACAGACACAAGTCCCTGCCTTGCCAACATTCTCTCTCCTAAAAGTACCACCACTCTACTTCTCAAGAAAGGCAAATTGATTCCATAATTGAGAAATAAGAAAATAATTAAGAAGAATTGCGGTGGCTTTCATCCATTGAATCCCCAATACGTGCCAGCCATGTTTGATGCTTTATATATATTATCTCCCCTACTCTTCAGAACATTACTCTAACCATTAATCATCCCATATTACAGAAAAGAAAACTAAGACTCACAGGAGCTACAGTTGTGCCCAAGGACACACAGATACTAAGCAGAAGAAGCAAGACTCAAACACTGGTCAAGTGGCTTCAAAGTTTGTATGCCCTCTCCCATAGCAGAGTGATGAAAAACCCAGTAACTCAAGTAAAGGCTGCTATTTAAAGGAGCAACTCAAATTGAGATAGTCTGGGGCAAGCAATGTAGATTGACACAGAGACCAAAACCCTATGCCGTGTAAAACTGCAACACCACAGAGAAAGCCTTGCAACCTTACCTGAATGTCTATAGCAATCAACGTAAAGGTTATTCAAGTTCAGCAAACTTGCCTGTAGCAAAATATAGCTAAATTTGTTCTACTTATGGGAATGGAAAGAGAGTAAAGATTCCTTTTTCCTCATTTTCAGATCTATCCCCAGTTTGCATTTTCACCTTCAGAGTTAAGGGATGCATCCATAGAAAGGGATGCACAACTATGAATAAACAAGTTATTCTTGAAAAGACAATCAGCATCCTCTCCACAGGTCTATGTATTACTGATTTTCTTTAAAAAAAAAAAAAGGATTATGTTACTGACACAGGAGTGCTCATTTATAGTCATTTCTTTTTCATGCTGAAGGTATATTTTCCCTGTAGCCTCTATTGCATCATTTATTATGTGTCTTAAACACATTACACTCTTTATGATTATTTGGGTAGTAAAAATTTATTTTCCAGTTATGGATCCAAGCCAATTAATCTATTTCACTTGGTTCTTGTGGGGAAGAGGGAGGGGTGGTAGATATTTTTGGCTTGTAAGGCTTTTTTCTTTTATTTAATTGCACATTTTTTCTTTCTACTAACATTTCTTCCACCAAACGTCTGCAACTTATTGTAACTCAGACAT
This sequence comes from Crocuta crocuta, assembly GCF_008692635.1. Classification (NCBI taxonomy): domain Eukaryota; kingdom Metazoa; phylum Chordata; class Mammalia; order Carnivora; family Hyaenidae; genus Crocuta; species Crocuta crocuta. The sequence goes on along the minus strand of NW_027529463.1, from coordinate 76,070 downwards.
TCAAAATCAGATGTGATGTCTCAAGCATTGTAACTGAATTGTGTGGGAAGAAATACTCAGGACTGTGATTATTCTTCACAGAGTTCTTCAAAAAGCATTCGGATTTTCAGCTGCCACATCACATTATAAATTAATTTTGCTTCCAAGTAATGCTCACCTTAATTTTCTTTTACTTCACTACTCTTAACAGGTTATCTTGGCTGAAACTCAGATGTACTAAGCAATGATCTCACCAGAGCTCTCATATGCTACAACCATATACAATCACCTTAGCTGTCTGAAAATTCTTCAGGACATTCAAAGTTTCTAGCCATAGTTCCTGATTTGCCTGGGGACCCTAGAGGCCCATAGAAAAGAATTTTTGACATACTGGCGTAGGATGTAATATGGAAAGGGATTGTTATGGTGACACAATGAGCCTAAAAAAATGCATATTCTCTGCGAGAAGCAATACTAAAGGGTATAGTATTTCTGAATACAGTAGGAGGCTTTCTTTGAATTTACCTCTATTGCATATACTACTCCTACCAGTGACACCACCACCACCACCATCGACGCTACCTCCCCTCCCACCACCATGCTACTCATTCTCCATTTGTCATTCTCCATTCTCCTGGATCCACTCCCCATTGTATTTGGTGTATGCCAAAAGGCCTACAGTTTGCAAAGGCTTCTGCAAACTGCATTGGCTGAGCTATGGGAAACTCAGTAGGAGAAGTCAATGAGAGAGAAGTCAATGTTGTTCTTAGCTGACTCATCAGGGCTTCAAGGGTCAGATTCTAACAGTAACTATGACTTCCTCTGATCACAGCTCCTGCCAAGGGGCCCCTTTGCCACAGTTCTGGTTGTCACAGGGCATTAGTGAGCTGTTAGTCTCCTCAGGTTTAGGTATAATAGCACCTTCCAACACTGTTAGTTGAAGATGCCTCAACTTCTCTTGTTTGTTTTGTTACTGAGCCCCACACAACTCCAACAAGTACTTTCATTAAATTCTCAGAATTCCATCAGTGTGCCTTCTGTCTCTTGCTGGGCTCCTGGCTGATAATAGTAACTGAGTGCAGGAGTGGCCTTAAGAAACAGACTCTGAGGTTAAAATTCTAGTACTGATTCCACACATATTATTTTTTTAATGTTTTTTTTTTTTATTTCTAGGAGAGAGAGAGAGACAGTGTGAGCAGGGGAGGGTCAGAGAGAGAGGGAGTCACAGACTGAAACAGGCTCCAGGCTCTGAGCTGGCAGTCAGCACAGAGCCCGACGCGGGGCTCGAACCCACGAACCGCGAGATCATGACCTAAGCGAAAGTCGGACGCTTAACCGACTAAGCCACCCAGGCGCCCCTATTATTTTTTTTAATATAAGGGTGACTTCCCTACCCAAGTAGAGGAAGAACATGGGTAACTAGCAGAGGATAAACTTTTGGGAGATTAAGTGTCTGTATCATTTGCATATATAGTGATAAAGATTACAGGCTGCTTCTCACTCTACTAGAGAACTTAAAAACACTAAAAAAAAATACTTAGTGCTTTGAACTTTTCACTCAAGACATGATGGAAAACCAGAAAGTTTCTAATAAGCTATATGTATCTCTTATGTATATATAGAACAGACATAATTGATGATCATAATCATAACTTGATAGGAGTGGTTGCAGAGTTGCAATACTGATTAAATACATATAAGCAGTGGGCCTGTAGAGTTAAAGTTAAAATTAAGATTAGCAGCCCATCTTACATCTCAGGGTCCCACTCATTTTAACTAAGGCTCTAATTGTAATATATGAGATTTGCTATAAGTCATCACTGCTTGATAAAGTAGAACCCTAAAACTTGAGATGAGGTCTTTAACTTGAACTTTCAAAGACCCTTGACTCTTTGCTGGATGAAGTAATCCCTCCAGTTTATCTGAAAGAACTATTTTCATTGACTTCATTTGGAGTACTTGCCTAGCAAGGACATTCTCATTCTCCTCAAAATTAACCCCAACCATCATTCATCACTTCCATGGCCAGAGGGAGAATTGCAAAGCATTCTCAAGGATGAGCTAGATTCTCCCCTGAAGGGGAGATAGAACCCTGACAAATTTTATAGTCAGGAAATGGGAGTGGGGAGAAGCATGTTTAAAAATAGATTCTGAGGGGGTTAAATCAAGGAGATAAAAATATAAGGTTGGTTCAAAAGGAATTTATCCATACAAGAAAGCTTAGCGAAGATGCTAAATATACTGTGTCTGCTGAAACACCTAAAGCATGAGCTCTAATAACTTTCTTGAAGCCTGGACTCAGTGGATGTGGGGAATAAGTTTAGGAATTCCCTGAGCCTGCACTGATGGATTAGTAAAGCAAAAAGAATTACAAAGCCATAGGAGGCTCACACCCAAATTTGGGTAAGCAAGATTAGGTAAATAAGCAAGGGCACCAGTATAGAGAGGGCACGGCAAAGGCCCCAATACAAAGGCATATGAGGTAAGCAAGATTAGGTATTCAGGGTGAAAATGCCCCCCAATTTAGTACTATAGCCGAAAGCTGCTTTTACAGGAAGGACCAAAGTAGGTAAACAGGTAAATAGGGTTATAGGCAGCTGCAGGTGATGCTGCCCAGAGGGGAGCTAATTAGCAAAAGAAAGGTGCCTTGACATGAGGTTGGACACTCTATCTATCTCTACCCTTAGGCTGGCTAAGATAAACAGACATGGCGCCTAATGTCAGCCATTAATAACCATCTGCCCAGAGCCAGGATTTTGGTTTATATTGACCTAAACCCCTAACACCATATATCTTCAAAACCTCCTTTCCCTCATGCCCATGAGTTAATATTCACAGATTCATTGTCTATTTGTGCATGCCCACCATGTTTGTAAGCCTTCTGATCTTAGTAAATACGAAGCAAGGACCCTTATCCAGGGCTCTTGTCTTTTCCCAGACATTAGCCATCTCTTTCATTTTAATCCTGCGTCCACTTTCTTGCTGGACAAGAAAGAATTTTAGACCCAGAGTCTATGACAAGTGGAGACCTGCAGAAATGAGACTCAGATACTGGGATTTCTCTGCAACAAAAAGGAAAAAGACCACAGGCATAAGGAGGTGAGGATGCTGCAGTGGACCTATTGTTTGTAATCTATTCAGCCACATCCTTACCATGCCTCCAGGAGAGAGAAAAGGACACTTCCTTCTCCAAAGCAATAAAAGTACTTAGGTAGTGAGCACCAGTTTTCCTCAAAAAGTTCTGTCATGATTGCCTTCTGTAGGCCAGAGATGCTATAGAAGACTTGGGCCCCCTAATCTCATCAAGAATGATAGGGCCTTACAGTGGTAGAGGCCAGTGCTTAGTTTTAAGGATGACATTGGCCAAAGAATTGCAACAAACCACAAGGCAGAATGACAATACAAACATTGTGACCCACGTGATTATATGGTTGTGACTAATTTTTTCTGTGAGAATCTTAGGAATGAAATAAATTGTCACCATTCTAAAATATCACTTAGTCTACATCATCAGACCAATTCTTCCTTTGGTAGGTAATACCCAAATGAAAGTACTATAGTGGGAATTCATGACCTTTTACCCCATTCTCAAACCTGGAGCCTTTTGATATGAAGGCCAGTTTCTTTTAAGGAATCACTGAAATGTTAACACAAAAATACACTAAATCTTTCTCCAAAACTTCCCCCAGAAGATCCATAGCCATTTAACCAGGTCACAGTGAACTGAAAGTGAGAGAATAACCATACTACGTAGGAGTTATTACTCATTGGCCATAATTTAGAACTAATCAGTGTGGGCACAATATCAGGAAATAAATGGAACCTTGGCTCATATTTACCTGCAGTGGTCTTCTGGTGATTATTTCCATGTTCCTGATTCCATAAGCAGAATATCATACTTAATAACTAGAAACGTCTCTACATTGGTTCTCTGATCCATGAAGTAAATGTTATTATGGTGGGAAGAGTCAAGTAAGGCCCTGGAAATGTCCCCTGTCAAACAGTAAATAGAAAACAATACCCTAGAAAAACTGCAGAAATTGGTATTATCTACTATCAAGTCTACTATCAAGACTGAAAGAAGCAGGGATAGTAATTCCTTCCCAATCCTCTTTTAATGCTTCAGTTTGGCCTGTACAAAAGGCAAATGGATGCTTTAGAACGACCATGAATTATTGGTACCACCAGCCCCATCTCCTGATCCAGAGGTGGTTCCCTTATTAGAGCAAATCAATACAACTATTGGCTCTTAAAGCATAGTTATTGATCTAAGAAGTGCTTTGATTTGTTGAGGGGTTTTCTCCCTCCATCTGAATTTGTAAAGACAATGAGGAACAGTTCATCTTTATCTAAATAGTAGGAACAGAACACCTTCAGTGTCTTATCTTAGTACTATGTCAACATTCTCAGTCTCTGTCATAATATAGTTCAGAAGAATCTTTACCATGCTGAAATTCCAGAAAACATCACTCTGATCCATTATTCTGAAGACATTATGCTAATTGGACCTCTTGAACAGAAGGTCACTAGTACCTACATATCTAAGTAAACCATGTGTACTACTAAATAGGAGATAAACCCCAAAAAGTTTTGGGATACGGCCACATTGCAAAAACTGTAGTAATCCTTTGGTGTGGCATAGATATTCCTTCTGAAGTTAGCAACAGTTAACTGCACCTTGAATTCCCTACTGTGAAGACAGAGGCACCAAATTTAGCATAAGTCTTTGTAATTTAGAGGAAACATATACTACATTTGGGAACACTGCTGTAACCCATCTCCTGAGTAATCCACAAGGATACTAGTTTTAATTGTTACCCAGAGCAAAAAAAGAGTTACAATGGTCCAAGTTGTGATCCATGCTTCCCGACCTCTTGGATTTCATAAGCTAGAATATCTAAAATGGTACTTGAACTCTTGTTAAAAATAGAAATGTCCTATCCAGATGGCCAGCAGACACATGAAACAATGCTCAGCATCTCTCCTCATCAGGGAAATACAAATCAAAACCACACTGAGATATCACCTCACGCCAGTCAGAGTGGCTAAAATGAGCAAATCAGAGAACTCTGGATGCTGGTGAGGATGTGGAGAAATGGGCACCCTCCTACACTGTTGGTGGGAGTGTCAACTGGTACAGCCCCTCTGGAAAACACTGTGNGGGCATGGAGGAGGGCACTTGTGGGGATGAGCACTGGGTGTTACATGGAAACCAATTTGACAATAAACTATTTGTAAAAAAAAAAAAAATAGAAATGTCCTTTGTAGCCTTCAATGTGCCACAATAAGAAAAACATAGGATAGACCATAATATTCTGGGGCAAATCCAAACTCTCTTCTAAATACTACTATTTTCCATCTGTAAAGTTATTTCTGTTTTGCTACTTGATCCTGGTACATCCAAACAACACCCAAGTGCAGCAACCAGGGGATTATATGACCTGAACTGCTGCTTGTCATTAATTGGGTATTATTTGGTCAACCAAATCCCAAACGTTAATAGGTGTAGCAGTACTGCTCAAATAACCACTCTGAGCAGAATCAGACCTCAAAGTACCTACTCCTACTGCTGTGTCAACAGTCCCTTTCACATTACCTGTGGGTTCATGGGCAGTTAACTATGACTATTATACAAAAAGGAAAGATTATCTGCCTGCTTAATAGCTGTTGACCCTATCAAGAGGTGGACAGCTGTTGTACACCAGCCCCATCTGGGGCAGTCCTAAGGGAGAATATTCCCAGTAGGCACAATTTTAGGTAGTACATTTGGTTTTCTACTTTGTGTGGAGGGAGAGCTAGTCTCCTATATGGATCTATCAATGGCTTCTGGGAGAAGCTAATGAGATGCCTATTCCATCACAGACTTGTACACAAGATTAGAGGGGCGCCTGGGTGGCTCAGTCGGTTAAGCATCCGACTTCCGCTCAGGTCATGATCACACAGTTCGTGGGTTTGAGCCCTGTGTCAGGCTCTGTGCTGACGGCTAGCTCAGTTTCAGACCTGAGCCTGTTTTGGACTCTGTTTCTCCCTCTCTCTCTGACCCTCCCCTGCTCACACTGTCTCTCTCTCTCTCAGAAATTAATAAAACATTAAAAAAAATTTAAAAACAAGATTAGAGGATTGGCAACAAAGAGTTCTGAGGAAGAGGTATGTGGATAGATTTAATGGAACAGTCATGAAATATTACAATATTCATGTCTTATCTAACAGCCCATCAGGGGGCTTCTACTGCAGAGGAGTAGGTGATGCCTACTAAAGATACCATTCACCTTCCTTACCCAGTCAATCCAGTGTTTTCAAAGTGGCCATGCTGGCAAGGTTGGAGGTTGTACATGAGGTTCAACAACATAGACTTTCTCCTTCCCAAGGCTTATCTATCCCAAGGCTATTATAATTGCCAGGTGTCCAGACTGCCAACCATCAAGGCCTGTAATGAGTTCTGATATGGCACTTTTCTCCAAGGGGACAAGCCAGTTCCCTGATGGAGTGTTGATTACATAGGATCCTTTTTATTTGGAAACGGCGGGGGGCCGGGAGGGGGGAAATATTTCATCCTCAGGAACCTAAATACCTATCCCAGATATGGACTGACTTGGTCCACAATAACTTTTCTAGTAACCTTTTGTAGTTTGAATTGTGTCCTCACCAAATTGTATGTTGAAGTCTTAAACCCCAGGATCTCACAATGTAACTTTATTTAGAAAAAGGGTCATTGAAGTTATAAGGTCATACTGGAATAGGGTAGGTTGCTATTCCAATATGACTGATGTCTTTATAAGAAAAGGATATGAGAATATAGGAGGAAGCATCATATGACAACAGAGGCAGAGACTGTACTTATGCAGCTCCAGGTCAAGGAATGCCAACAATTTCCCAAAATATCAGAAGCTAAGAGCATATTTGTGAAACAGATTAACACCACATTGGACAAATCTGCCATGATGACCCTTCTGTGATCTGAAGCCTTCTTGATCACAGATCTCCACTACCACAGTTTTTAACTACATCCTGAAGTACACACTTGGGGCAAAATACCTGTGATCTATTCTGGAGATATGACTGATTCTCAAACATTTCTTCCCAGGTGGTCCTCTAGCACATATTACCTAGCCTCTAGGACTATAAAAGCAAGTGTTACAAGTGGTGGGTTATAGAAATCTACTGGTCTTGTGGCCACCCAAAACAAAGTCAGTACATAAATCCTCTCAGTAAACTATTCTCACCAAGCTGGACTTGTTGGTCATTTTCTTCAGTCTTACAAAATCCTTCAGCCTTTGGAGATCATTTTGCATATATACTTCCCTTTCATGGAACAGCGTGAAACTGATTCTCCCCTAGATCCTAGAGAGATCGTGGCCCTACTGATATTTGGACTTCAGACTTTTGGCCTCTAGAACTGGGCAAGAATAAATTTCTGTTCTTTTAACCACCCCCTTAGATTACATTGGCCCTAGGAATATAATACATACTCTTATCAGTGCTCTTTTTACTGACATACCACAAAACATCACCCTCAACAAAGCAACTTACTTTATAAGGAAAGAAAAGCAGCAATGGGCTTATTTTATGGAATTCACTGGCCTCACCACATGTGCCATCATCCAGAGGCATACGGTGTAAGGAAGGCTCAGCTATGGCACCATGTGAGGACGGTGGGGGGTACTCTTAACCAGTAACTAATATACAATACTGTCTTCTCACTCTACCCCACAGTCAGGTCCAGGAACCAAAGGATGGAGGTGGGAGCAGTCCCTCAATACCAGCCTGAATCTCTGTGTTAAGGAATCGGATTCCTGTTCCTGCACACTTGGGCTCCATAAAATTGGAATTATGAATTCCTAAGAGGATAATTCTTCCAATGGGGAATGAAATCACAATTTGATTGTATTAGAAGCTAATTCCTCCTATTAATTTAGGGCTCTTATGCCCCCAAATTGACATGCAGAAATGGAACCTGTAATATTGTTGGGGTAATCTATCCTAATTACCAAGGGGCTGTTGTGTGGCTGTTACAGAATAAGGACAAAAAGGGATATGGGGGTATCCAATAGATTCACCAGAGTACCTATTACTTCCATTATAAATTTGTATGGTAATCTGCAGAAATTCAATAAACGTAAGGCTACAAAGAGTACAGACTCTATGAGAACAGAGGTTAGGGTTACCACACTGGGTAAAGGATCCTACCAGCCAAAGCACTGGCAGAAGTAAGGGAATACAGAATGGGGGGGGGCGGGAGAGGGGC